>NC_091953.1:5100597-5290702 GCF_031021105.1 Erythrolamprus reginae | reverse complement strand
AAGTGATTTTTTTTGTCCTTTCCTTTGTTCTGTGAAACCTGTTGCCTAGGAAGATTTCTGCTTCCCACCTGAAATTTTCTTAGTTACTATGTTTAAGCCGCTTAATTTAGACAACCAGAAGGTGGCAGCAAAGTGACACAGAAAAGTTTGACTCTCTGCTACCATCTACTGGTTGTCTGAATTTTGGATGGCCCGATACAGTAATCCTTTACTTTTCTTGGGATGGGGAAGGGGATATATATTTTATCTAGGTGAATCTGATTTATTTTATTTTATTTTCTTGGATCGAAGTTGACAGTTTTCATAGCTAATCCGGGTTGTGTTTTGCTATTTCTTTTTAAAGATACTGCTTGAAATCTGTTCATATGGGCTGCTTTCTTTCATCCCTTTCCTCGTTCTCTTTCTCCTTCTGTCTCTCGCACTCCCAGTCTCAGTGGGATACGAATATTGGAAGTCGTGCCCGGATTTGATCCTGTGGGAGAAACGGACGGCGGTGCTTCAAGGTTACGAAATAGACGCTTCGAAACTTGGAGGATGGTCTTTGGACAAACATCATGCACTTAACATCCAAAGTGGTACGTTTGTTTCATTGTTCATCTCTTTATACATGCTTCATATTTCTTAACCACCAATCTCCTTTGGATGGCTTTTAGGATCAAAGCTGCAGTTAATTACTGTTTGCATTAGTTTATGTTACAACATACAAAGAAAATACAAAAACAAATACAGTGGTACCTCATCTTACGAACGCCTCTTCTAACGAACTTTTCAAGATACGAACCCGGTGTTTAAGATTGTTTTGCCTCTTCTTCCGAACTATTTTCACCTTACGAACCCAAGCAGCTGCTGCTGGGATGAAGGGGTTTCTTTTTTTTCCCTTTTTTGAAGAAAGAAAAAGGAGGGCTGCTTGGAGTAGGAAACATTTTACAGAGAACAACGTGCTTGCAAAGGAACTGAAACGGTGTCTTTTTAAGAAAGAAAAGGGAGGAGGGAGGGGCAGCTTGGGGGAGGAAAGATTTTGCAGAGAACAACGTGCTTGCAGAGGCACTGAAAGGGTGTCTTTTGAAGAAAGAAAAGGGAGGGGCGCCCCCTTGCCTTTCTTCCTTCCCACTCACCCTTTAGCCTAGCCTTGCTTCTTCCACCCGCCCCCTTTAGCTGCTCCTCCCTGCCCTCTGTTCGCCTCCCTTCTAAAGTTTGGGATTTTCCTAAAGGATTTGCACGCATTATTTGCTTTTACATTGATTCCTATGGGAAACATTGTTTCGTCTTACGAACTTTTCACCTTACGAACCTCCTCCTGGAACCAATTAAGTTCGTATGATGAGGTACCACTGTATCATAAATAATACAATGCATGTATTATTTACAGAGCTGTCTCCAGGCTTGCAAAGTTCTGCCTACCACCTTTGTTTTTGCCCCTCCAGGTATCCTGCACAAAGGAAATGGAGAAAACCAGTTCATTTCCCAGCAACCACCAGTCATAGGGAGCATCATGGGCAACGGGCGACGAAGGAGCATCTCCTGCCCGAGTTGCAACGGCCTGGCCGACGGCAACAAACTCCTAGCGCCCGTTGCCTTGACCTGCGGCTCGGACGGCAGCCTGTACGTTGGCGACTTCAACTACATCCGAAGGATCTTCCCTTCGGGCAATGTCACCAACATCTTGGAGTTAAGGTATGACCAGCGTCTTGTGACGTTAGGGGCTTTGGTGACCCTCAGATGAGGAAAGCAAGAATGAAATTTTTCAGGTAGAAATGCAGTGGGTGGTAGCAAGTTTATGCACTATTTATTGAATGCTTAATTTTTTAAAATTGTCCTTCCTTTTCTAATACCATAGTATGATCCTTAATCACTTTTAAAGTAGGAAATATAGTGGCACCTCTACTTAAGAACACCTCTACTTAAGAACTTTTTTAGATAAGAACCGGGTGTTCAAGATTTTGTTGCCTCTTCTTAAGAACCTTTTTCTACTTAAGAACCTGAGCCTGGAAAAAATTCCAGGAAATTTGAAAACGGCACAAAGGCCCGGCCAGTTTCCTGCCATTCCCCCTTTAATCTCGGCCATCTCGGGCTTTTCTGGGCTGCCAGAGGAGCCTTTCGGTGGCGCTTAAGGAGGCGTTGGCAGTCCAGAGCGAACGAAGCATTTTCCTTTCTCTGGATGCTTGGACAGGGAATAAACCTCTGCCGGCGCCCAGAGAAAAGAAACTCTCCCTTCGTTCTGGGCAGCGACTGTCCTCCTCCTCTTCTTCCTCCTCCTCCTCCCACCCAAATTCCGAGCTTTTATTTCTTTCCTAATGGTTTTGCACGCATTATTCGCTTTTACATTGATTCCTATGGGAAAAATTGTTTCTACTTACAAACTTTTCTAGTTAAAGTCTTCGGAGAGGGGTGGCATACAAATCTAATAAATTGAATTGAATTGAATTAAGAACTTGGTCATGGAACGAATTAAGTAGAGGTACCATTGTAATTAAATAGTATATTTAATATAGTATAATTAATATAATTAATATATAATTAATATAGTATAATTTAAATAGCATGTGCGGGAGCAAAAAAGTGGTGAAAATCACTGAAATCTTGCTGGCGCGAGCATCTTCGTGCGAGATTTTGCTTGTTGCGCATGCGCATAAGCCATATCTCGCACATGCGCTCACATGTGTGCATCAAGGGCAAATTGTGCGCGTGCATCTTGAAAATTGCTTCCGGAACATAGCACCTTACTGTCTTGTCATCTCTGCCTGTGACTAATTGAACAAGGGCTACAATTCACTTAACCGCTGTGGGAAGAAATACTGTAAAAATGGGCCCAACCTCTTTTAACAATTCTCTCTCTCTCTCTCTCTCTCTCTCTCTCTCTCTCTCTCTCTCTCTCTCTCTCTCTCTCTCTCTCTCTCTCTCTTAGCAGAGAAAAATTGTGGGCGCAAGTCAAGGACTAACCGTCCTTTTTCTCATTTATCTGCTCGGCGTCCCAGTTCAAAAAAAGCCTAGGCCACAGGCTGGGCGCCCTCCAAAGAAAATGTGAATTTGAGAGCTCAAGTGGTTTTCCTCCAGGCCCTTCTTTCTCCACATGTGTTTTTCCCTGAGAGGGGAAAGCCTTTAAGTGTGGTTTTACCTCAGCCAAAATGGAGAAGTGATGCCCGGAATTCAGAAATGAAAGAGCCGTTTTTTAATGGGAGTGGGGTGGGGGGGGTGGGGTTGGCAAAGATCGCAACAAGGCAACCTTTGTGAAGCTTGTTGGGGGCTGCTGAGCGCGGCCTAAACGGTGGTTTGGCTGTCTTTCGGCCTTGCTCTCTTTGCCTCGCTCTCTCTTTCTCCTCAGGCAACATGGTATCTTTTGTGCAACAAAACTGAATAACAACCATTTGGGCCCTCTGAGGTCTGACTCTCTTCAGTGGTTAAGTGGCCTCCCCAGGCACACTGACCAGTGGGGAAACGTTTAAAAAAATTACAATAAACATTCAGGATATTCAATCTCTCTCTCTTTCCCTCCCATCCTCACTCTGTTCTCTCTCTCTCCCCCTTCCTCCCTCCATCTCTCGCTCTCTCCCTGCCTCCCCTTCTCTCTTTCTCCCTCCATATCTACCTGTCTCCCTCTGTCTCTCCCCCTCTCTCTCCTTCCCCCTCTCTCTCCCTCCCTCTCATCCCTCTCTCCCCTCCCTCCATCTTTCCCTCTCTCCCTCCCTCCCCCTTCTCTCTTTCTCCCTCCCCCACTCTCTCCCTCTCTCCCTGCCTCCTTTTCACTCCCTCTCCCTCTATTCTCCTTCTCTCACACACACTTTCTCCATCTCTCTCCCTCTCCCTGCCTCCCCTTCTCTCTTTCTCCCTCCTCTCTCTTTCTCAACCTGCCTTCCTCTCTCTCACTCTCACTCTCTCCCCCCCTCTCTCTCCCTCCCTTCCCCTCCCTCTCTCACACTCTCTCACACTCCCTCTCACTCTCCCCTCTCCCTCCCTTCCTCTCCATCTCTCCCCCTCTCTCCTTCCATCTCTCCCACTCTCCCTCCCTCCCTCTATATTTCTCCCTCTCTCTCCCCCTCTATCTCACTCTCTTCCTGCCTCCCTCTCTCCTCCTGACACTCTCTCCTTTCCTCTATCTCTCTCTCCTCGCTCTCGCTCTCTCCCTTTCTCTTTCTCCCTCACTCCCTGTCTCTCCCCCTCTCTCTCTGCTACCCCTCCTTCCCTCCCTCTTCCTTTCTCTCTTGGTCTTTAATGTGAATTTATGTAACAACAATCCAACTTCGTTATATTCCCACCAGCCAGCATCAGATAAATGTTATATTTTTCCCCTCATGGAAGTTATCAGTGGATGTGACAGGTCTCTGACAAGTTTCCTGCTCTTCAAAAAGGATCAATTTTGCTAACTCTTTGTTTATCGCTGCCTTGGACAGAGAGCGTAGTTGTTACTGTCGACTTTCCAGCCTAAACCGCCGAGCTCGGAGTTCACCTTCTAACCTTTACTCTCTCTCTCTCTCTTTCTTTCTCCCTCTCCCTCCTCCTTCATTCTTCTCTTCTGCCTTCTGCGTTCCTGCTCTTCTGTCAGAAATAAAGATTTCAGGCATAGGTAAGAAACACACGCTGGTCAGTTGGTGTGGGTCCTTTTTTTCGTTGCATGCTCTTCTCTGTTTTTCCCCCCCTTTTCTTGTTGTACTTTATAAGGTGATTTTACATGTCTGGGCTGCCAACTGGTAAAGGAATACGGGTCAAATGCATTTTATTTTTTAAGTTTCTTCCTCTGATAATTTAGCTTTATTAGATAAATGGTCAAAGCAATGGATTTAGCTTTACTAGATAAATGGTCAAAGCAATGGAAACTGCAGTTTAATGTTTCCAAATGTAAAATAATGCACTTGGGGAAAAGGAATCCTCAATCTGAGTATTGCATTGGCAGTTCTGTGTTAGCAAAAACTTCAGAAGAGAAGGATTTAGGGGTAGTGATTTCTGACAGTCTCAAAATGGGTGAGCAGTGTGGTCGGGCAGTAGGAAAAGCAAGTAGGATGCTTGGCTGCATAGCTAGAGGTATAACAAGCAGGAAGAGGGAGATTGTGATCCCCTTATATAGAGCGCTGGTGAGACCACATTTGGAGTACTGTGTTCTAGATGGACCATGAGGTCCTTTTCTGCCGTCAGACTTCTATGTTTCTAAAAGAAGCCAGTTCACAAACCACCAAGGACCCTTCAGATCACACTTCCTTTAAACCAGCTTGGTGTTCACTCTGCCTTGTGCAAAAAACAGGTCTTGCAAATCCCTCGGTCCTTCGATTTTCCCGTCCACTGTATCTTTGCTTATTATGTTGGCTTTGGGGGACTTCGCGGCGCTGCATTTCGCAATTAAGTTCTTGATTTTGAGGTTGCGCAAGAGATAAACGGGTCCTTCTGCCCTCGGTTTTTGCAGTCACAGCCCAGCTCACAAATATTACCTGACCGCTGACCCCACCTCCGGATCCATCTACCTCTCTGACACCAGCAGCCGTCGCATCTTCAGGATCAAGTCAACGACAGTGATCAAAGACATTGTGAAGAACTCAGAAGTGGTCGCCGGGACAGGAGACCAGTGTCTTCCGTTCGATGACACCCACTGTGGAGACGGAGGGAAAGCCACCGAAGCCACCCTAACAAGCCCCAGAGGTAAGAGGGACTGTTTTAAGAGGAGGGATGGAGTACAAGCAACCCACAACTTACAGCTATTAATTTAGTGACCATTTGATGTTACAATAGTTCTTGGAACTATTATGGACGTGAACATCCATAAGGGTATGACATATGTGCCATGATGTCAGCATGCAAACCTCACAGCTTACAAATTGTTGTGGCTGGTCCATGTCCAGCTCAGGTGGTCAAGGATTGCGAAGACCAGAAGATTCAGTTCAATTCAATTTCAATTTATTAGATTTGTATGCCGCCCCTCTCCGAAGACTCGGGGCGGCTCACAACAACAATAAAAACAGTATAATAATGGAACAAATCTAATAATAAAATTACATTAAATAAACCCAACAATTTAAAAACCATACAACACATACATACCAAACATAAAATATAAGAAAGCCTGGGGGAGATGTCTTAATTCCCCCATGCCTGGTGATATAGGTGGGTCTTGAGTAACTTGCAAAAGACAAGGAGGGTGGGGGCCGTTCTAATCTCCGGGGGAAGTTGATTCCAGAGGGCCAGGGCCGCCACAGAGAAGGCTCTTCCCTTGGGGCCCGCCAAACGGCATTGTTTGGTCGACGGGACCCGGAGAAGGCCAACTCTGTGGGACCTTATTGGCCACTGGGATTCGTGCGGTAGAAGGCGGTTCCGGAGGTATTCTGGTCCAAGGTCATGTAGGGCTTTAAAGGTCATTACCAACACTTTGAATTGTGACCGGAAACCGATCGGCAACCAGTGCAGGCCACGGAGTGTTGTAGAAACATGGGCGAATCTAGGAGGCCCCACGATAGCTCTCGCGGCCGCATTCTGCACAATCTGAAGTTTTTGAACACTATTCAAAGGTAGCCCCATGTAGAGATGGATGCTTATTGGTATCCTAGGCCAGTGTTCTTGTCATCTGAATTTCAGAGTGAGAATGGTGTGGGGTCAGAGACTGAGGATCAATTAGAGACTGTAGCACCCCCAGTTAGGGTATGGATTGAGTCAGAGGAGGAAGATGACTTGAGCCCCTGTTAGATGCAAAGGTCAGGAATATCTGAAAAATAATGGGTCTTGGCATTAGTAGCTCTAGGGAACACTTGGCCACACCTGGTCCCTATATAAGGGACAGTCTGGGGATAAGGGGACGTAGCGAACAACGTTTGTAAAAGATCATGGCTGCTGGTGAACCAAAGCTGAGAGAGCATTTTCTGATTCCTGAGCTGTTTCACTCATGCAATCTTCATGTTCTGCATGATATGCTAGACAAAACATAAGAACTTTCTCCTGAGAACCAAGGTCATCTCTACGGATGGTGGATAAAGACAGGGAGGAGTGCCTTGAGAGACCACCAATTGACCTAATTGGCCTATTTTAATTATACTGAAACCATGAAAAGCATTTAGTGTTCATTTTCAATTTGATCGTGCCAATATGATGCACCGAATAAAATAGTTCTTAAAGGAAATGCTTAGCCTCAGAGTTCTGATTTGCTTTATTGAAGTTGGCATGTTCTTTAATTGGGTATTGTTTAACAAACAAACAGTAAACAGCAGGCTAATCAAGGAACAGCGAACTCCGAGAGCACCAAGGACCCAACAAAACAAACATTTTTAATATGTAGGCACTGAAACATCTTTCAGCTGTGGCGAGGGGGGCGTTTGCCCAGGTTCGCCTGGTGCACCAGTTGCGCCCCTATCTGGACCGGGACTCACTGCTCACAGTCACTCATGCCCTCATCACCTCGAGGTTCGACTACTGTAATGCTCTCTACATGGGGCTACCTTTGAAAAGTGTTCGGAAACTTCAGATCATGCAGAATGCAGCTGCGAGAGCAATCATGGGCTTCCCCAGGTATGCCCATGTTACACCAACACTCTGCAGTCTGCATTGGTTGCCGATCAATTTCCGGTCACAATTCAAAGTGTTGGTTATGACCTATAAAGCCCTTCATGGCATCGGACCAGAATATCTCCGAGACCACCTTCTGCCGCACGAATTCCAGCGACCGGTTAGGTCCCACAGAGTTGGCCATCTCCGGGTCCCATCGACTAAGCAATGTCGTTTGGTGGGACCCAGGAGAAGAGCCTTCTCTATGGCGGCCCCGACCCTCTGGAACCAGCATCCCTCAGATATCAGAGTTGCCCCCACCCTCCTTGCCTTTCGCAAGCTCCTTAAAACCCAACTCTGTTGTCAGGCATGGGGGAATTGAAATTTCACTTCCCCCTAGGCTTATAAATTTATACATGGTATGCTTGTATGTATGAGTGGTTCTTTAAATTGGGGTTTTTTAGATTATTTTTAATATTAGATTTGTTTTCATTGTCTTTTCATTGTTGTTAGCCACCCCTAGTCTTCTGAGAGGAGCGGCATACAAATCTAATAAATAAATAAATTGCTCGACTAAGTTGTTAACTTGAGTTGGTTTCCTCTCCACAGGCATCACAGTGGACAAGTTTGGGTTTATTTATTTTGTGGATGGTACGATGATCCGACGAGTGGACCAAAATGGAATCATCTCAACGGTCCTCGGCTCTAATGACCTGACGTCCACCAGACCGCTGAGCTGTGATTCAGTCATGGATATCTCTCAGGTAGGTACAGGTGTCTCATATTGTCATTTTTCTCTGTATCCTCTTTTTCCCCTTCTGTGTCCCTTCTCATGGTGGAAAAGTCTCTTTTTAGTGAATTATATTTTCTTATTCCTGGTACACACCTTTGAAAATTCTCCAGGTCATGGATGTCGCCAAAGTGCTTTTTTTTAAAAACAACAACCGGACTTTTATTTTATTTTTATTTATTTATTTATTCATTCATTCATTCATTCATTCATTCATTCATTTGTCCAGAGAGGCGGCATACAAATCTAAATAATTAATAAATAAATAAATAAATAAATAAATAAATAAATAAATAAATAAATAAATACACAAATACATAGGAAGAAAATAGACATGTGGTAATATATATAAGGGTAAAAGTGAACTTAGAGGAGAGGATATATGAAAGGAAGAGAATATATATGATAAGTGAGAGAAAGGAAAGACAATTGGACAGGGGACGAAAGGCACACCAGTGCACTTATGTATGCCCCTTACTGGCCTCTTAGGAACCTGGAGAGGTCAATCGTGGAGAGTCTAAGGGAGAAATGTTGGGGGTTAGGGGTTGACACAATTGAGTCCGGCAATTAGTTCCACGCTTCGATAACTCGATTATTGAAATCATATTTTTTACAGTCAAGTTTGGAGCAGTTCGTATTAAGTTTGAATTTGTTGCGTGCTCTTGTGTTGTTGCGGTTGAAGCTGAAGTAGTCATTGACCTGTAGGACGTTGCAGCATATGATCTTGTGGGCAATACTCAAATCGTGTTTTAGGCGCCGTAGTTCTAGGCTTTCTATGCCCAGGATTATTAGTCTATTTTTGTAAGGTGTTCTGTTCCGAGTGGAGGAATGAAGGGCTCTTCTGGTGAAATATCTTTGGAACATTTTCAAGGGTGTTGATGTCTGAGATGTGGTATGGGTTCCAGACAGATGAGCTGTATTCGAGGATGGGTCTGGCAAAAGTTTTGTAGGCTCTTGTGAGTAGTGTGAGATTGCCTAAGCAGAAGCTGCGTAGGATCAGGTTAACAACTCTAGAAGCTTTTTTGGCGATATTGTTGCAGTGGATGTTGAGGATGTTTTGCTTCTCGTCCAAGAATCTTCCGTCAGAACTGAAGAAGCTTCTTTGATGAGAAGCAAAATGTCTTCAAGGAAAAACAGTCCAGTTGCCTTTTGAAAAAGCACCTATGAGACATACCGTATTTCATCCTATAAACTGAATTGTCAACTTTCTCTATATAAATCTTTATATTCCTTGATTGTTTTTCCTCTTATTCCTGGCATTATTTGACCTGTTCTTTCAAGATTGACATCCAGTGACTGGCTATCTGTTCTAGTTCTCCTGACCACATCTGTTCTGTCTCACATGGCAATCAAGCAGCCATTAACTTCCAATTAAGGCTCAGACACCACAGGGTTTTGAAATGAAATAGTCTATTGTATAGTCAGGTTTGTTGAAAAACACAAATTAGCACAAAGGAATGTCTTTCAGCTGCCAAAGTTCAAAGCGAGTGGCAGAGCTGATTACAGTAAGTAGGATTTACAATCTATGACTTATCACTTTGTTGTTTTGCATGTTCACTGAGAGCTTATGCACTGGGGCCAAATTGTGTGGCCAATAAATAATTTTATTCTATTCTAAAATATATATTCAAATGTGGATATATGAAGAACGGTTGCAGGAACTGGGTATGTCTATTTCATGAAAAGAAGGACCAGGGGAGACATGATAGCAGTGTTCCAATATCTCAGAGGTTGCCACAAAGAAGAGGGAGTCAACCTATTCTCCAAAGCACCTGAATGTAGAACAAGAAGCAATGGGTGGAAACTAAACAAGGAGAAAAGTATCTTAGAACTAAGGAGAAATTTCCTGACAGTGAGAGCAATTAATCCATGGAACAGCTTGCCTCCAGAAGTTATGAACTGGAATTTTTAAAGAAAATGTTAGATAACCATTTGTCTGAAGTGATGTAGGACTTCCTGCCTAAGCAGGGGGTTGGACTAGAAGACCTCCAAGGTCCCTTCCAACTCTTTGATAAAGATGATGATGTAGTATATAATGCCACAAGCTGCAGTTCAAAAATATTTTCCTGGTTTTATTTACTGATACAGTTCATGGGCTCCAAGTGAATGCAATTTTGCTTTGTGTCAAAGTCCCTGTTGGTTTGGGGGTACAAGTTCAATTCAATATCTCTCAAAATGGTTGCCCTCATTATCAACAGCAGGAAAATGGCCGATTTTGAATTGCATTCGATTGCAAATGGATTGTGAGCGAGTGTTGTCACACTGGGCTTTTTAAACACCTGCTGTTGAAGACTTCTTTTATATATATTTATATTTATATTTTAAAACAACTTCCTGGCTATGGCAGACATACCTGAGGTTGTCTAATGTTTAGGAATTGAGGACAGGCGTTTTATCCAATTTTGATACCATTTTTGAACTTCTAAATACAAATACGCCTGACCTTATTATTGAAAATAGTTTGAGGAAATGTTCTTTGTTCTGCTTAAAAAACAGCGATTGGCGGGCTCTCTTAAATGCTGTTCCTTAGTCACAAAAGAACCCAATGGGGAGTCCTTCCTTCTTATAAAAAACACCCGTATAATTCTCTCTTGTCCACCTGGCCCTTATTCTTCTTCCATTCTTTCTTCCGCTAATTTGAAAAGATTGCTTGGCTACCCCACCGCCTGCCATTTACCAGCTCGATAAAAATGACAGGGCTACAAAAGGTCACTTCCTTTGCAGACTCTGAAGCAAACTGTTGTTAATTCCACTTCTCCACACTCGGCTTTTCATTCTGCCTAGAGAAGGTTGACCCAGGCTTAGATGCAGGATTTTTTTAAAAAAAATGTCTGTTTAGGGGCCACTCTGGATTTTTCTAAGATAGGCTTAACCAAATACGAGTGGGCCGCAAAATTAGGAGGCTGTGATTTCTATCCTAGAAAGTGGCGGATATTTCTCTCTCTGGGCACAAAGAGAAAATATTTGCTGTGAGCTTCATTTAGGCGTCAGGAAGGGAAAATGCCAGTAAATGTCAGCTCCATTCAGTCACCCCCAACTCCACCCCTATGCAAAGAAATCCGTACAGGGTCGCGAAGAGAGGAGGGAAGGCTTACAAAATGCAGTCAACCTATTTTCTTTTTTTTCTTTCCTTCCTTCCTTCCTTCCTTCTTTCTTTCTTTCTTTCTTTGTTCAATTTCTAGACTGCCCTTCTCTGAGACTCAGGGCGGTTTACAAACATATTGATACATAACAATGGAAGAAATAAAAAAACAACATTATAAAACATCACTATAAAAACCCCTTAACTTAAAACATCTCACAGACAGCCTTTCGTCCCTTGTCCAATTGTCTTTCCTTTCTCTCAACTATCATATATATTCTCTTCCTTTCATATATCCTCTCCTCTAAGTTCACTTTTACCCTTATATATATTACTACATGTCTATTTTTCTTCCAATGTATTTGTGTATTGGACAAATGAATAAATAAATAAATAAAAATAAATAAATAAATAAATAAACTCTGTCATATCCAACAGCCAGATAGGGGCTTATTTTAATTTCTTAAATAATACAATGAGATAATTATAATATTAAATAAGAGCCAGTTTGGTGTAGGACTTAAAGCAGCGGATAGAAAGTGGAAGATCATGAGTTCAAGTCCTGCCTTAGACATGAAAGATTTTAGGACGTATTGAGTTCTAGTCCCGCCTTAAGCAGGATAGCCAACTGAGTGATTCTGGACCAATCACAAGGAGACAATGAGTTCTAGTCCCGCCTTAAGCAGGATAGCCAACTGAGCGATTCTAGACCAATCACAAGGAGACAGTGAGTTCTAGTCCCGCCTTAAGCAGGATAGCCAACAGAGCGATTCTAGACCAATCACAAGGAGACTGTGAGTTCTAGTCCCGCCTTAAGCAGGATAGCCAACTGAGCGATTCTAGACCAATCACAAGGAGACAGTGAGTACTAGTCCCGCCTTAAGCAGGATAGCCAACTGAGCGATTCTGGACCAATCACAAGGAGACAGTGAGTTCTAGTCCCGCCTTAAGCAGGATAGCCAACTGAGCGATTCTGGACCAATCACAAGGAGACAGTGAGTTCTAGTCCCGCCTTAAGCAGGATAGCCAACTGAGCAATTCTGGACCAATCACAAGGAGACAGTGAGTTCTAGTCCCGCCTTAAGCAGGATAGCCAACTGAGCGATTCTAGACCAATCACAAGGAGACAGTGAGTTCTAGTCCCGCCTTAAGCAGGATAGCCAACTGAGCGATTCTGGACCAATCACAAGGAGACAGTGAGTTCTAGTCCCGCCTTAAGCAGGATAGCCAACTGAGCGATTCTGGACCAATCACAAGGAGACAGTGAGTTCTAGTCCCGCCTTAAGCAGGATAGCCAACTGAGTGATTCTGGCCAGTCACAAGGAGACAGTGAGTTCTAGTCCCGCCTTAAGCAGCATAGCCAACTGAGCAATTCTGGACCAATTGCAAGGGGACTGTGAGTTCTAGTCTAGATTTTGCCGATCTTTGGTGATTTATTTACTATTTTGCCTGCGCGGATGCAAAAAAGCCAGCAACAAAAGGCAAAATCTCTCACACACGAATGTCCTTGCGTGAAATTTTGCTTCCTGCACATGCGCACGCATTGCGGATGCGGATATTCATGCGCATCTCCATTTTTCTTACCGGGACGGCATCCTGGACCGTCCATGCTGCAATTCAAGACTGGTTGGGGGGTCACCACAACATGATGAACCGCGGAATTCGAAAGGTTGAGAAGCCCAGCCCTAAATGGAACAATGAAGTTATTTATTTATTTATTTATTTATTTATTTATTTATTTATTTATTTATTTATCTATTTATTTATTTATTTATCTATTTATTTATTTATTTATCTATTTATCTATCTATTTAGTTATCTATCTATTTATTTATCTATCTATCTATTTATTTATCTATTTATTTATTTGTTTATTTATCTATTTATTTATCTATTTATTTATCTTTTTATCTATTTATTTATCTATCTATCTATTTATCTATCTATTTATCTATCTATCTATTTATTTATCTATCTATTTATCTATCTATTTATCTATTTATTTATTTATCTATTTATCTATCTATTTATTTATCTATTTATTTATTTATCTATCTATTTATTTATCTATTTATTTATTTATTGATTGATTGATTGATTGATTGGATTTGTATGCTGCCCCTCTCCAGAGACTCGGGGCGGCTAACAGCAATAATAAGACAGCATATAACAATAATCCAATACTAAAAACAATTAAAAACCCATTATAATAAAAACAAAACAGATATACAGGCATACCATGCATAAAATTGTAAAGGCCTAGGGGGAAAGGGTATCTCAATTCCCCCATGCCTGGCGGCAGAGGTGGGTTTTAAGTAGCTTACGAAAGGCAAGGAGGGTGGGGGCAATTCTAATCTCTGGGGGGAGTTGGTTCCAGAGGGCCGGGGCCGCCACAGAGAAGGCTCTTCCCCTGGGTCCCACCAAGAGGCATTGTTTAGTTGACGGGACCCAGAGAAGACCCACTCTGTAGGACCTAACTGGTCGCTGGGATTCGTGCGGCAGAATTAACAATTGCTCTTCTTGGAAGGCAGCCGTGGCAGAACCAGAAGTGAAAGGAAACAAAAGCCAGAAACACAGTTTGATTGGATTTAAATCCCCACCCAAAGGAATATCTCGTTAGGATGATGTCATGGGGGGGGGGAAGCAGAAAGTGGAAGGGAGGTTTCCCCCCCCCCAAAAAAACCCATATTTGTCTTTCAAGACAAAGGAAGTTGAAAAGTATCCCAGAAAAACACAATGATGTGTTGTTGCCGAGGAAACTGCACAGGTATCGTCATGAAGACACAGAAGCTGAGATTGGTTCGAATAAGACTTCATCTGTAAATTACTTGCCTTTAGCTTAATTATCTGGTTGAAGGGTAAATCCTCCTGTGGTTGGCTCGGGACCCAGACTGTGGATGAGATCACATGCCAGATGTAGGTATAACGGAATAACAGAGTTGGAAGAGGCCTTGAAAGTCTTCCAGTCCAATCCCCAGCTCAAGGAGGAGACCCTGGCCTATACCATTTTGAGACAAATGATTGTTCAATCTCATCTTGAAAACCCTCCAGTGGTGGAGCATTCACAACTTCTGGAGGAAAGCCGTTCCACTGATTAATTGTTCTTACGGACACAAAATTTCTCCTTAGTTCTAGGTCAGAGGTGTTCTGGTTTCTGGTAGAAATTCAGCAAGTGCAAATAACTTTTATCAAACACATTATTTCATAAACAAAGAAACTCCATTTTATTCTCTTCTCTTCCGGTTATACACACATTTCATACTGGCGTATCTCTCCTGGCTCTGTAATCTCTCTTAATTGCATTCCTTACATTCCTTCTCCTGCTCTGCTAGACAAGATTTATTTCGTAAAAGCATGCTCACTAAAAAACAGCAGACAGACGGTTAATCACACAGAATGTTTGGCTTACTTGAAGAGCGGCATAAAAAATCAACATCCTTTTGTTCAGCAACGTTGAATCTCCACCCTTCTCCTTCACTAGCCCCCTGACATGCCAATTACCTCACTACAATATTTACCGTATTTTTCACTCTATAAGAGGCACCTGCTGATAAGACTCACCTAGATTTTAGAGGAGGAAAATAGAAAAAAAATATTTTGAGCCAAAAAGTGGGCTAAAATATTTATTACAATAAAAGAATAACTTAACAGCTGGGAAGCGGGTTTGGGGGGTGCTGGGAAGCCCCCCAGGCCGGCTGCGATCTTTCAAAACAGCCGCGCCGCTTCCCAGCTGACTCCTGAAGCCAAAAGCCAAAGGCGAACTTCCGCGCTTCAGGAGTCAGCTGAGAAGTGGCGCGGCTGTTTTAAAAGATCGCAGCCGGCCTGGGGGGCTTCCCAGCACCCCCCCCAACCCCCAACTCGGAACCGCGTTCAGACGATTCCCCCCCCCTGTCCCCGTCCCTGCGCCCCCCTCTGCTCCAGCGCCTCCCCCCCCTCCCTGCCTGCATCTTCGCTCCATAAGATGGGGCTGATTTTTCATCCTACTTTGGGAGGAAAAAAACTGCGTCTTATGGAGCGAAAAATACGGTAACCCATTCCTCTCCTTAATATCTTCTTCCAGACCTTTGCTCTCTATGTTTCTGAATCCTTCTGAATTTAGGGTTAACCCAGCGAGCGTCTGATTCTCCCTCACTAGATCCTGAACTCATAGCCCCATCCTGTGGCTGGCCTCCCACCTGTTCTACTACCTGTAACCCCTGGCCCCCCACTACTTCATAAACACTATCTGAATCTGAGTCCTCAATATTTTCATCATCCTCCAACTGATCAAGAGTATGTACAACAAGAGGTAGGCAAAGTTGACTCTTCTATGACTTGTGGACTTCAACTCCCAGAATTCCTGAGCCAACCAGGCTAGCTCAGGAATTCTGGGAGTTGAAGTCCCCATGTCATACAAGAGCCAACTTTGTCTACCCCTGTTCTAGGTTGCTTCTCTCCTTGCTTACTGTATTTTCAAGAGTATAAGACGCACCTTAGTTTGGGGAGAGGAAAACAAGAAAAAAAATCTGCCTCCCAGCAATTTGCCTCCTTGCAGCAAACAGTACAGATGATATACACTGTTTGCTGTGTACTTATGTGCCTGGGAATAGGCAGTCCTATTCCCTTTTGAATGTGTCAGTCCTTCTCAAAAAAGGATTGGTACAGGGGAGACTTCATCATTTAAGACTTCCTAATTTAAGACACAAAACAATGACCTGTGGCGTTCATTGATTGTCATTAATTGATTGACTGATGTCAACTTAGTGTCACCTCTTAAGTGACCACCGAGGTAGCTTTTCTGCAGGATGTGTTTAAATCAAAGTTGGTTTACACGTTTAATGTAGAACATAACGCAGCCCTAATTAAACATATCTTGGAGAAAAGCTACCAGAGTGGTCACTTAAGCTCACTTCGTCCCCTGGCATTGATTGATTGACATTAATTGATAAACTGATGTCAAGTCAGTGTCAACTCTTAAGTGACCACTGAGGTAGCTTCTCTCCAAGATATGGGTAAATCAGAGCTGCTTTATGTTCTATATTCAACGTGTAAAGCAGCTCTGATTTAAACACATCTTGGAGAAAAGCTGCCTCAGTGGTCACTTAAGAGTTGGGACTGACTTGATATCAGTTGTGAATCAATCAATGTCAACCAACTGATGCCAGGGGACTAAGCCGAGTCTTAAATGGTCTCCTGAAGATCGTCCAAATAATGACTTGACCTTGAGCAAAAATTCCACAGTGACTCGATGCATTATCTTCAAATCCCAGGAAAATTTCTTCTTTTGCTTCAGAGTTTCTTCCAGCAGCAAATGACTAAAAAAGGAGAGGAAGAGAAAGGAAAGGAAAAGGAAAGGAGGGAGGAAAGAGGAAGAATGGAAAGGAAAGGAAGAAAAAGGAGGAAGGAAAGAGGAAGAATGGAAAGGAAAGGAAAGGAAGGAAATGGAAGGAAAGGAAAGGAGGAAGGAAAGAGGAAGAATGGAAAGGAAAGGAAGGAAAAGGAGGAAGGAAAGAGGAAGAATGGAAAGGAAAGGAAAGGAAGGAAATGGAAGGAAGGAAGGAAAAGGAGGAAGGAAAGATGAAGAATGGAAAGGAAAGGAAAGGAAGGAAAAGGAGGAAGGAAAGAGGAAGAATGGAAAGGAAAGGAAAGGAGAGGAAGGAAATAGAAGGAAAGGAAAGGAGGAAGGAAAGATGAAGAATGGAAAGGAAAGGAAGGAAATGGAAGGAAAGGAAAGGAGGAAGAAAAGAGGAAGAATGGAAAGGAAAAGAAGGAAAAGGAGGAAGGAAAGAGGAAGAAAGGAAAGGAAGGAAATGGAAGGAAAGGAAAGGAGGAAGGAAAGAGGAAGAATGGAAAGGAAAGGAAGGAAATGGAAGGAAGGAAAAGGAGGAAGGAAAGAGGAAGAATGGAAAGGAAAGGAAGGAAATGGAAGGAAAGGAAAGAGGAAGAATGGAAAGGAAAGGAAGGAAAAGGAGGAAGGAAAGAGGAAGAATGGAAAGAAAAGGAAAGGAAGGAAAAGGAGGAAGGAAAGAGGAAGAATGGAAAGGAAATGAGAAAGAAATGGAAGAAAAGGAAAGGAGGAAGGAAAGAGGAAGAATTGAAAGAAAAGGGAAGGAGGGAGGGAGGAAAGAGGAAGAATGGAAAGGAAAGGAAGGAAATGGAAGGAAGGAAAAGGAGGAAGGAAAGAGGAAGAATGGAAAGGAAAGGAAGGAAAAGGAGGAAGGAAAGAGGAAGAATGGAAAGGAAACGAGAAAGAAATGGAAGAAAAGGAAAGTAGGAAGGAAAGAGGAAGAATTGAAAGAAAAGGGAAGGAGGGAGGAAAGAGGAAGAATGGAAAGGAAGGGAAACAAAAGGAAAGGAGGGAGGGAGGAAAGAGGAAGAATGGAAAGGAAGGGAAGGAAGGAAAGGAAGGGAGAAAGGAAGGGAAGAGAAAGAGAGCAAAATTAAAGAGAGAAAGAGGGAAAGGGAAGGAAGGAAGGAAGGAAGGAAGGAAGGAAGGAAGGAAGGAAGGAAGGAAGGAAGGAAGGAAGGAAGGAAATAAATTCACTCTGTGCATTCTCTATGACCAGGTGCTCCTGATTGCGGTCATAAATCGAGGACTACTAGTAACGGGAAACATAACAAAATGATTGCACCTGTTTCTTTTCTTCCTTTCGTTGGTTCTTTTTTTTAAAAAAAGGTTCGTTTGGAGTGGCCCACCGACCTGGCGGTCAATCCAATGGACAATTCCCTTTATGTCCTGGACAACAACGTCGTCCTGCAGATCTCCGAAAACCACCAGGTGCGCATCGTGGCGGGCCGGCCCATGCACTGCCAAGTCCCTGGGATTGACCACTTCCTCCTGAGCAAGGTAGCCATTCACGCCACTTTGGAATCCGCCACAGCGGTGGCAGTCTCGCACAGCGGCGTCCTGTACATCGCGGAGACGGACGAGAAGAAGATCAACCGGATACGGCAGGTCACCACCAACGGCGAGATTTCGCTGGTCGCCGGAGCTCCCGGCGGCTGCGATTGTAAGAACGACGCCAACTGCGATTGCTTCTCCGGGGATGACGGCTACGCCAAGGACGCCAAGCTGAACGCTCCGTCATCCCTGGCGGTGTGCGCCGACGGGGAATTGTACGTGGCTGATCTCGGGAATATCCGGATCCGTTTCATCCGGAGGAACAAACCATTCCTGAACACCCAGAACCTGTATGAATTATCCTCGCCCATCGATCAGGAACTCTACCTGTTCGACGCCAGCGGAAAGCACGTTTTTACCCAGAGCCTCCCGACGGGAGATTACCTCTACAATTTCACCTACACGGGGGATGGCGACATCACCCTCGTGACCGACAACAACGGAAATCTGGTTAATATTCGGAGAGATTCAACCGGGATGCCTCTGTGGCTGGTGGTACCGGATGGCCAGGTCTATTGGCTCACAATGGGCACCAACAGTGCCCTCAAGAGTGTGACTGCGCAAGGTCAAGAGATAGCGATGATGACCTACCATGGCAACTCAGGGCTGCTAGCTACCAAGAGCAATGAAAACGGATGGACCACGTTTTACGAGTGAGTATTTCTCGTTTTTCAAGGTTGGAATGTGAAAGAGAGCTTTTGAATACAGGGGAAGTCCTCGACTTACGAATTTTGGACTATGTCGTGGTCATAAGTCAAGGACTACTCTATCACACCCTAGGTCAGTGATGGCAAACCTTTTTTTCCTCGGGTGCCGAAAGACCGTGAGCATGCACTATCTATCGCACATGCATGAGTGCTCACACCGATATAATTCAATGCCTGGGGAGGATGAAAACAGTTTCTCCCGCCCTCGGGAGCGCTCTGGAGGCTGGAAATGGCCAGTTTCCCAACTTCTGGTGAGTCCAGTAAGCATGTTTCGCCCACTCCAGGCTCAAAATGCTTCCGTGGAGCGAAGGGAAGGTAAAACCGCCCACCCCCATCCCTCCAGAGGCTCTCTGGAAGCGAAAAAAGGCCCTCCCGGAGCCTCTGTGTGAGCCAAAACTTAGCTAGCCAGTACACACATACACGTTGGAGCTGAGCTAGGGCAACAGTTTGCGTGCCAGCAGTTATGGCTCTGCGTGCCACCTGTGGCACCCGTGCCATAGGTTTGCCATCACTGCCCTAGGTGAAATACCACCCTCTAAATCAATGATTTTCAACCTTTTTTGAGCCGCGGCACATTTTTTAAAATCCTGGGGCACACCACCAACCAAAATGACACCCTAAGACATTTTCCTCTCTTTTTCCATCCCTGTCTCCTCCCCACCCTTGTGTGTGTGTGTACACACTCTTGAACCATTTCCAAAAACAGGTGAGGGCTGGGTTTTTTCTCTCTCTTATTCTTTGGGTGCTTTTTATCATATGCTTTAAATCAAGAGTCACTTCTCTCTCTCTATTGTTCCTCTCTCTTTCCTCTCATTCTCTGTGTCAATCATTTTCTCATTTCTCTTTTTTCCTCCCCTTTTTGCTCATTTATCTCTCTCTCTCTCTTGCTTGCTTTCTCTCTCTCTCTCTTGCTTTCTTTCTCTCTGACACTTGCTTTCTCTCTTTCTCTCTCTCACTCTTTCTCTCTCTCTTTCTCTCTCTTGCTTTCTTTCTCTCTCACTCTCTCTCTCTCTCTCTCAGCAAAAAGTTGCGAGACTGGAACTTGAGCTTCCTTTTTCGCGGCACACCTGACCATGTCTTGCGGCACACTAGTGTGCCACGGCACACTGGTTGAAAAACACTGCTCTAAATTGAACAAGTCCTCCCCACAAGACGTACACACTAGAAACGTCGTAACACTTCGTAACAAGGGTTATGAACCCATTTTTAAATCAGTGAGTTGTCCCGCTGCCTTTGACCGAAACTCTGTTGCTTTGATTCCCGTTGTATATCTCTCCCTTCCCACTCTTTAATCCGTGTCCATCCGTCTCTTTCTTTCCAAGATATGACAGCTTTGGACACCTCACTAACATCACCTTCCCAACCGGTCAAGTCACCACTTTCCGGAGCGATACGGACAGCTCTGTCCACGTCCAGATTGAGACCTCCAGCAAGGACGATGTCACCATCACCACCAACCTTTCAGCATCAGGGGCCTACTACACCCTCTTGCAAGGTAAACCCAACCTATTTTGACAGCGTCCTCTTGTAAGAGCTTTTTATGCTTTTCTTCATTGAACTTGGAGGAAAAATCAGAAGCAACGTGAGAAAATATTATTTTACTGAAGGAGTAGTAGATGCTTGGAACAAACTTCCAGCAGATGTGGTTGGTACGGGCTACAAGAATGGTGGAAGGTCTTAAGCATAAAACGTATCAGGAAAGACTTAATGAACTCAATCTGTATAGTCTGGAGGTCAGAAGGAAAAGGGGGGACATGATCGAAACATTTAAATATATTCAAGGGTTAAATAAGGTTCAGGAGGGAAGTGTTTTTAATAGGAAAGTGAACACAAGAACACGGAGACACAATCTGAGATTAGTTGGGGGAAAGATCAAAAGCAACATGAGAAAATATTATTTTACTGAAAGAGTAGTAGATCCTTGGAACAAACTTCCAGCAGACGTGGTTGATAAATCCACAGTAACTGAATTGAAACATGCCTGGGATAAACAGATCCATCCTAAGATATAATACAGGAAATAGTATAAAGGGCAGATGGACCAGGAGGTCTTTTTCTGCCGTCAATCTTCTATATTTCTATGTTTCTAACTGGGGTACAACAGCCTCAGAGCTGAGGTCTGACTAAAGTATGTGTATGTATATGTTCTTTGTAGATAAAACCACTGTTTAAATGCAAACCTCTGTTTACTGTATTTGCTCCTGAGTTAGAAACATAGAAGATTGACAGCAGAAAAAGACCTCCTGGTCCATCTAGTCCGCCCTTGTATTCCTGTATTTTATCTTAGGATGCATATATGTCTATCCCAGGCATGTTTGAATTCAGTTCCTGTGGATTTACCAACCACATCTGCTGGAAGTTTGTTCCGAGCATCTACGACTCTTTCAGTCAAATAATATTTTCTCACATCGCTTCTGATCTTTCCCCCAACTAACTTCAGATTGTGTCCCCTTGTTCTTGTGTTCACTTTCCTATTAAAAACACTTCCCTCCTGGACCTTATTTAACCCTTTAACATATTTAAATGTTTCGATCATGTCCCCCCTTTTCCTTCTGTCCTCCAGACTATACAGATGGAGTTCTTGGAGTCTTTCCTGATCAGTTTTATGCTTAAGACCTTCCACCATTCTTGTAGCCCGTCTTTGGACCCGTTCAATTTGATCCATGTCTTGAGTTGTCTCACACAGTCATACTGTGCACACTCTGACAACCTTAATGGCAATACAGAAAAACCAATATATATAATAGCAATAGCATTTAGAGTTATATACCTCTTCACAGTGCTTTAGAGCTCTCTCTAAGCTGTTTAAAGAGAGTCAGCCTATCGCCCCCAACAATCTGGGTCCTCATTTTACCTTGGAAGGACAGAAGGCTGAGTCACACTGGAGTCTACTGCCAAACTTGCAGGCCACCAGTGATCAGTAGAAGTAGCCTGCAGTACTGCACTCAGCAGCACCGAGACTCTTGGTCTGTCCTATCTTAGAGCCTGCCGTGTGTGTAGGACTTCAGGGTATCTGCTGGAAACCCAAACCCCCCAAAATAAAACTATCTCTGATTCATCCATTTTAGAAAAATTATTATTATTATTATTATTATTATTATTATTATTATTATTATTATTTATTAGATTTGTATGCCTCCCCTCTCCGTAGACTCGGGGCGGCTAACAACAATAAGCCTTCTCTTTGGTGGCCCCGACCCTCTGGAACCAGCTCCCCCCAGATATCAGAGTTGCCCCCACCCTCCTTGCCTTTCGCAAGCTCCTTAAAACCCACCTCTGTCGTCAGGCATGGGGGAATTGAAATTTTTTCCCTTCCCCCTAGGCTTATAGAATTTATACATGGTATGCTTGTATGTATGATTGGGGTTTTTTAAATTGGGGTTTTTTAGATTATTTTTAATATTAGATTTGTTTCCATTGTCTTTTTATATTGTTGTTAGCCGCCCTGAGTCTTCAGAGAGGGGCGGCATACAAATCAGATAGATAGATAGATAGATAGATAGATAGATAGATAGATAGATAGATAGATAGATAGATAGATAGATAGATAGATAGATAGATAGATAGAGAGAGAGAGAGAGAGAGAGAGAGAGACAGACAGACAGACAGAGACAGACAGACAGACAGATAGGATAGATAGATAGATAGATAGATAGATAGATAGACAGACAGACAGACAGACAGACAGACAGACAGACAGACAGGATAGATAGATAGGATAGATAGATAGATAGATAGATAGATAGATAGATAGATAGATAGATAGATAGATAGATAGATAGATAGATAGATAAAACAGCATATGACAAATCTAATATTTAAAATAACTAAAAACCCTTATTAAAAAACCAAACATACACACAAACATACCATACATAAATTGTATAGGCCTGGGGGGGGAAGGAATATCTCAATTCCCCCATGCCTGATGACAGAGGTGGGTTTTAAGGAGCTTACGAAAGGCGAGGAGGGTGGGGGCAATTCTGATCTCTGCGGGGAGCTGGTTCCATAGGGTCGGGGCCTCCACAGAGAAGGCTCTTCCCCTGGGTCCCGGCAAACAACATTGTTTAGTCGACGGGACCCGGAGAAGGCCAACTCTGTGGGACCTAACTGGTCACTGGGATTCATGCGGCAGAAGGCGGTCCCGGAGATAAAATGCCAAATTAACGCTGGAAGGAAAATTCAAGTCCACCTCAGGAGTCTAATTAAGCAACCGAAAGCACTTTTTAGGACTCTTTGGGGAGTTAATTGAATAGGCCGAGATTCCAACGACCAGAGCTAAGTAAAAGTCTAGAATAATTGGCTCCTAATTGAGCATCTCAAATATTCAATTTCTCCGAGCTGCTTCTGGCAAGCCATGTTTTCAGATGGGGGCCAGCTCCGGCGTCCTCACAGTCACATGACCTAAATTCCGACACTCGGCAACTAGCATGTACTCATGATCGTTGCAGTGTCCCAGGTCACGTGATTCCCCCTTCGCGACTTCCTGACCGTACGGGTGATAAACCAGTGGAACAGTTTGCCACAGGAGGGGTTGGGCTCACCTTCACTAGAAGTCTTCAAACAGAGACTGGACAGTCATCTTTCGGGGATGGTTTAGTGAATCCTGCATTGAGCAGGGGGCTGGACCCGATGACCCTGGAGGTCCCTTCCAACTCTATGATTCTATGATAACTGATGTGAGCTGCAGAGGGTTGGCTGCCAATCTAATATTGTTGTCGTGGTTATTCCGCCCCCCCTTGTGTAGATCAAGTGCGCAACAGCTACTACATCGGGGCAGACGGTTCCCTCCGCCTGATATTGGCCAACGGCATGGAGGTGGCTCTCCAGACCGAGCCCCATCTCCTAGCGGGCACCGTGAATCCCACCGTGGGGAAGAGGAACGTGACTCTGCCCATAGACAACGGTCTCAACCTGGTGGAGTGGAGGCAGCGGAAAGAACAATCCAGAGGCCAGATCACCGTCTTCGGGCGCAGGCTGAGGGTGAGTGGAGTGGGCCGTTCCCGGCGAGAACTGGTGGGAATGGGAATTATTCTGCTCACCCAGGTGGAAAAAAGATTAAATCCCTTCTAGGTATTTTCAGAAAGGGACCTGCAAAATGGGGTGAGGTCTACAGTGGGAACTGCAGCAGAATTATACCCATTGCAGATCGCTGGTCATTTGCATCCTTTTAAAAGGAGGAGGAGGAGATGATGATGATGATTTATTTATTTTATTTATTTATTTATTTATTAGATTTGTATGCCGCCCCTCTCCGTAGACTCGGGGCGGCTCACAACACAATAAAACAGTTCATGACAAATGTAATAATTATAATTTGAGATATTTAAAAAACCCCATTATTAAGCAGACATACGTACAAACATACCAAACATAAATTGTATATGCCCAGGGGAGATGTCTCAGTTCCCCCATGCCTGACGACAAAGGTGGGTTTTAAGGAGCTTACGAAAGGCAAGGAGAGTAGGGGCAGTTCTAATCTCTGGGGGGAGCTGGTTCCAGAAAGTCAGGGCCACCACAGAGAAGGCTCTTCCCCTGGGGCCCGCCAATCGACATTGTTTAGTTGACGGGACCCGGAGAAGGCCCACTCTGTGGGACCTAATCGGTCACTGGATTTGTGCGGCAGAAGGCGGTCTCGGAGATATTCTGGTCCGATGCCATGAAGGGCTTGATGATGATGATGATGATGATGATGATGATGATGATGATAACAACAGAGTTGGAAGGGACCTTGGAGGTCTTCTAGTCCAACAACTTCTTAAAAACTTCCAGTGTGGTGATAGATCAAATGAAACGGCTCTTTCACGTAGAACGCTTAGAAGCAGAAAAATCCAAAAGCAAGTTCACAGCCCCATTTTTTAGAAAATGGAGGTGCTTTCTGAGTACAGTGGTACCTCGACATACGAGTTTAATTCGTGCCAGAGCCGAGCTCGTATGACCATCAATTCGTATCTCGAACGAATGCACTTAGATTTGGCTTTTCGCGCCGAGATAACTGGAAAAATGGAATTCTTTCGCCACCTAGTGGACGCTCGGCTCATATCCCGAATTTGAGCTCGGGTGTCGAACAGAAATTTTGGTCGCGTCTCAGCTCGTAACTTGGAATACTCCGCATGTGGAGCAGCTCGTATCTAGAGGTACTACTGTATATACTTTACACACACAGAGTTGGACGTAGAGATATGTCCATTCACTCTGGCAGAATGGTATTTACAAGAAAGGTTAAAAGGTTCCTTGGGGATACTCCAAATAACTTAAAGAGCAGACGATGAAGGAAGGAAAAATAATATGTTCGCTTCAAAGTGTAGGACTACAGTTCAAGTATATGGTATATTTTGTTTGTTTGCAGAAATATATGAATCTTTATTTTTGATGAAAGGCATTTTTCATAAGGACTTATAGAACTGTATAATCTCTTATGAATCCAATGACCTGGGAATCAAAATCGATTTATTATATAACTGTGTAATTATTGTTTGAACACTTTGAAACATAGAAGACTGATGGCAGAAAAAGACCTCCTGGTCCATCTAGTCTGCCCTTATACTATTTTCTGTATTTTATCTTAGGATGGATATGGGTTTATCCCAGGCATGTTTAAATTCAGTTACTGTGGATTTATCTACCACGTCTGCTGGAAGGTTGTTCCAAGGATCTACTACTCTTTCAGTCAAATAATATTTTCTCATGTTGCTTTTGATCTTTCCCCCAACTAACTTCAGATTGTGTCCCCTTGTTCTTGTGTTCACTTTCCTATTAAAAACACTTCCCTCCTGGACCTTATTTAACCCTTTGACATATTTAAATGTTTCGATCATGTCCCCCCCTTTTCCTTCTGTCCTCCAGACTATACAGATTGAGTTCATTAAGTCTTTCCTGATGTCGTTGTTTGTAACATAAACATTTGAAAATTTTAAAAAATCCTTAAAAAAAAAAAACCTTCCAGTGTTGAAGCATTCACAACTTCTGGAGGCAGGCTGTTCCACTCATCAACTGTTCTGAATTGTCAGGAAATTTCTCCTTATTTCTAAGTTGCTTCTCTCCTTGTTTAGTTTCCACCCATTGCTTCTTGTCCTACCCTCTAGTAAGATGGAAATAATTAAATATTGGTCAGAATAATCTCCTTGGTTTTTTTCCCAGTGATTATTATTATTATTTTATTTTATTCACAAAAAATGGTAATACGCAGCAAACGAGATTAATTTCATATCACGACATCACAAGTCGAACACTTCCCAAGCATCTAGGACTGTGGTGTGTTTTCATATGATGCATATGAAAGTACAGGGGCCTTTTTGCATCTGACTCATTGTGATTTTGTCAGTGTTTATTGTTTTCAAATGCCGGCTGAGGTCTTTTGGCACAGCACCTATGTGCCGATTACTACTGGGACCACCTGTACTGGTTTATGCCAGTTGTTTTAGTTCGATTTTAAGATCCTGATATCGGCTAGGTTTTTCTTGTTATTTCTCATCAATTCGACTGTCACCTGGTATGACAACCTTAACGATCCACACACTTTTTTCTTTACCACAATTGTGAGGTCCAGTGTATTGTGTTCCTTGTCAGTTTGAAAGGCCCAAAGTATTTTGGTATGCTTGTTTTCAACTACTTTCATTGTTTTTTTGTTTGTTTGTTTGTTTACTTACTTACTTACTTACTATTTATTGATTTGATTTGATTTGATTTGATTTGATTTGATTTGATTTGATTTGATTTGATTTGATTTGATTTCCGCCCCTCTGCGCAGACTCGGGGCGGCTAACAACAATGATAAAAACAGCATGTAGAAATCCATTTAATGAAACAACTAAAAACCCTTATAATAAAACCAAACATACCATGCATAACTTGTAATGGCCTAGGGGGAAGGAATATCTCAACTCCCCCATGCCTGGCAGTATAAATGAGTCTTGAGTAGTTTACGAAAGACAGGGAGGGTGGGGGCAGTTCTAATCTCCGGGGGGAGTTAGTTCCAGAGAGCCGGGGTCGCCACAGAGAAGGCTCTTCCCCTTGGGCCCGCCAAACGACATTGTTTAGTCAACGGGACCTGGAGAAGGCCAACTCTGTGGGACCTTATCGGTCGCTGGGATTCGTGCGGTAGCAGGCGGTTCCAGAGGTAATCTGGTCCCATGCCATGTTGTTGTTGTTGTTGTTATTATTATTATTATTATTTAGATTTCCATGCCGCCCTTCTCTGAATACAGCCCCGAATCTTCAGAGAGGGGCGGCATACAAATCTAATAAATTGAATTTAATTGAATTGAATATTATTAGGAAGAGGAGGCGGAGGAGGAGTTGTACTGCTGCTACTACAGCTACTACTAAACCTTTCATTCATTGTCCTAATTCTTCTCCCCGCAGGTTCACAACCGAAATTTGTTATCCCTCGACTTCGACCGTGTGACACGAACCGAGAAGATTTATGACGACCATCGGAAATTCACTCTGCGCATTCTCTACGACCAGGCGGGACGGCCTACGCTCTGGTCTCCCAGCAGTCGGCTGAATGGGGTGAACGTCACCTATTCCACCGGAGGGCACATAGCCGGGATCCAAAGGGGGACCATGTCCGAAAGGATGGAATACGACCAAGCGGGCAGGATCACATCCAGAACGTTTGCGGATGGCAAATCTTGGACCTACACGTATTTAGAGAAGGTGAGCACCGTAGGGAAAGACATCGGGTCTCTCACGTTTTGACCAACCAAAGCTTTGTGAGTCTCCCAATCTGCCTCTTTGAACGGTATTTATCTACCACAGGTAGTCCTTGACTTACAACTTGTTCATTTAATGAAATGAAATTCGGAGACTTGGCAACTGGCAGGTATTTGTGACTGTTGCAGAGTCCAAGGGTCACGTGATCAATGTTTGTGACCTCTGGGCAAGCAAAGTCAATGAGGAAGCCACTTAATGGTGTTATTAAGCCGGGGTGGCGCAGGGGTTAGAGTCCAGCACTGCAGGCTACTTCAGCGAACTGCTAGCTATAGTTCAGCAGTTCAAATCTCACCACCGGATCAAAGTTGACTCAGCCTTCCATCCTTCCGAGGTGGGTCAAATGAGGACCCAGATTGTTGGGGGCAACAGGCTGATTCTGTAAAGGGAGACTAGGATAGATATATTTCGGCCTTATTTTGGCCTCATCAGCTAGCCATACCCACTGGGTATATGTTTTTGTAGATTTTCACGAGTACAGGTATGACGGTCTTGGTATATTCGGGTTTCTTCCCGTGTAGGATTTGGAAATTTCTGGTGACGTTTCGACGAGGTCCGACCAGCCTGAAGATGACGAGTGGGACCTCGTCGAAATGTCACCAGAAATTTCCAAATCCTACGTTTTGGTGAAATCACATTCACCATCATCAGGCTGAAGTTATGAGCTTCGTGCTGCTGTAAATACGGAATTCTGTATTTACAGCAGCACGAAGCTCATAACTTCAGCCTGATGATGGTGAATGTGATTTCACCAAAACGTCGCATAGACACTCAAAATATTACATGGGGCAAAACCCGAACTCGCATAGCTAGATGTATAACAAGCAGGAAGAGGGAGATTGTGATCCCGCTGTATAGAGCGCTGGTAAGACCACATTTGGAATACTGTGTCCAGTTCTGGAGACCTCACCTACACAAAGATATTGACAAAATTGAACGGGTCCAAAGACAGGCTACAAAAATAGGGGAAGGTCTTAAGCATAAAACTTATCAGGAAAGACTTCATGAACTCCATCTGTATAGTCTGGAGGACAGAAGGAAAAGGGGGGACATGATCAAAACATTTAAATATGTTAAAGGGTTAAATAAGGTCCAGGAGGGAAGTGTTTTTAATAGGAAAGTGAAGACAAGAACAAGGGGGCACAATCTGAGGTTAATTGGGGGAACGATCCAACACAACTGGAGAAAATACATTGTTTTACTGAAAGAGAGGTAGATGCTTGGAACAAACTTCCAGCAGATGTGGTTGGTCAATCCACAGTCACTGAATGTAAACATGCCTGGGATAAACATAGATCCATCCTAAAATAAAATACAGATAATAGTATAAGGACAGACTAGATGGACCATGAGGTCTTTTTCTGCCGCCAATATTCTTTGTTTCTATGTAACAGCTACAGTGACCCACTGAACAACTATGGCAAAAAAAATGTCGTAAAATGAGGCAACTGTCTCGCTTAGCAACCCAAATTTTGGGCTCAACTGCGGCCATAGGTCAAGGACTACCTGTATGTACTCCCTGTCATTCTTATAATGTGACCTTTCTTTTGCCTCTTGAAAAAAGCACTTTTGAAACTTGAAACCTCTTGTTCTCTTTAGCATTTTTTCAACCTTAAGAAGTTTGGACAAAGCATAAACAATCCCACTTTCTGTATCCCACTACAAAATATAGCTAGAATTATAACGATGACGAAATGGTCTTTTTTTCCCCTTTTTTTAACGATTTTATTTAACATACAAACATTTAAACGCCATACAAACAACATTAAACATTTACAATTTATATGTATACAAAGTTTATCTTCTACAATTCTATTTACTATGCATTTTTCTTAATTTCCACCCAGTTGTATAATTTCTCCCACACTCTGTAATAGTCCTTATTTTGTTAGTTTTGTATCTCGTATGTTAATTTGCTAAATTTGGCACAGTCTAATATTTTTTTTATTACCATTTCTTCGTTTGGGGTCTTTTCTTGCTTCCATACTTGTGCAAATGCTAATCTTGCAGCTGTGAGTATATGATTTATTAAGTAATAATTTTCTTTACTATGTTTGCCTCTAATTATTCCTAATAAGTACATTTCTGGTTTTATCTCAAGTTTATAATCCAATATTTCTTCCATCCATGTCTGAATTTGGGTCCAAAATTTTTTTGCTTCCTTGCATCGCCACCAAATGTGATAATATGTTCCTACCTCTTTTTTGCACTTCCAACATTTGTTGCTTACATTCACATTCATTTTGGCTAAGCGCGCTGGCGCATAGTGCCATCGGAAAAACATTTTATAGAGATTTTCTTTGTAAGGTGTTGATAGCGTCATCTTGTAATTTACTGACCATAGTTTTTCCCAGTCTTCCAGTTGGATCGCATAGCCAAAGTTGGTCATCCAAGCTATCATATTAGGTTTAACTATTTCTTCGATATTTTTGATAAAATGTTCTTGTTCTAACATATTTTTCCTCTTCTGATTCCAGTCCATGGTCCTACTTCTTCACAGTCAGCGGCAGTACATTTTTGAATTCGATAAGAACGACCGCTTGTCATCCGTAACAATGCCCAACGTAGCTCGGCAGACCTTGGAGACACTTAGATCAATTGGCTACTACAGGAATATCTACAGGCCTCCGGAAGGCAACGCCACGGTGGTAGAAGACTTCAATGAGGAATGGCAACTCCTTCACACCTATTACTTGGGGACTGGAAGACGGGTCATCTATAAGTACGGCAAGCTATCCAAACTGGCAGAGATGCTCTATGATACCACCAAAATCAGCTTCAGCTATGATGAAACCGCAGGCATGTTGAAGACCGTCAACCTGCAGAACGAAGGGTTCACCTGTACGATCAGGTACCGCCAGATCGGGCCCCTCATCGACCGCCAGATTTTCCGCTTCACGGAAGAAGGCATGGTGAACGCCCGTTTCGACTACAACTACGACAACAGCTTCCGGGTGACCAGCATGCAGGCCGTGATCAACGAAACCCCGTTGCCTATTGACCTCTACCGCTACGATGACGTGTCAGGCAAAACCGAGCAATTTGGCAAATTCGGGGTGATCTATTACGACATCAATCAGATTATCACCACGGCTGTCATGACCCACACAAAGCATTTTGATGCGTACGGTCGGATGAAAGAAGTTCAGTACGAAATATTCAGGTCCCTGATGTACTGGATGACTGTACAGTATGACAATATGGGGAGAGTGGTGAAAAAGGAGTTGAAGGTGGGCCCTTATGCCAATACCACGAGGTACTCGTATGAGTACGACGCCGACGGACAATTGCAGACGGTGTCCATCAATGACAAACCACTCTGGAGATACAGTTACGACCTCAATGGGAATCTCCATTTGTTGAGTCCCGGCAACAGCGCCCGTCTGACGCCGCTGAGGTACGACATCAGGGACCGGATTACGAGACTGGGCGACGTGCAATATAAGATGGATGAAGACGGCTTCTTGAGGCAAAGGGGGAATGACATTTTTGAATACAACTCCGCAGGACTTCTCATCAAGGCCTACAATAAAGCCAACAAATGGAGCGTGACGTATCATTATGATGGGCTTGGGAGGAGAGTCTCCAGCAAGACCACCCATGGTCATCATCTGCAGTTCTTCTACGCAGACCTGACCAATCCCACCAAGGTCACCCATCTGTACAACCACTCCAGCTCAGAGATAACCTCTCTCTACTACGACCTCCAGGGCCATCTCTTTGCCATGGAGGTGAGCAGTGGAGATGAATTCTACATCGCTTGCGACAACATCGGGACCCCCTTGGCGGTCTTCAGCGGAACAGGCCTCATGATCAAGCAGATCCTTTACACGGCTTATGGAGAGATCTACATGGATACCAACCCAAACTTCCAAATTATCATCGGTTACCACGGAGGTCTGTATGATCCCCTGACCAAACTCATACACATGGGGAAGAGAGACTACGACGTCCTAGCTGGACGGTGGACCAGCCCGAACCACGGCATTTGGAAACGTCTCAGCCACAGCAACATCATGCCTTTCAACCTCTACATGTTCAAAAACAACAATCCGATCAGTAACGCCCAGGATATAAAATGCTACATGACAGGTAAAAATCCATGTTCGTCTCATTAGTTAACTACCCAGCATGGAACTGGGACTTGGGCGGGTAACACCTGGTGTTTGCCATAATACTTTGGACCTCATCCATAGAATGGACGCCGTTGCTTCCTGGTAAGGCCCATGCAAGTTTCTACACATAACATATTTCTTTTAAAAGATTACAAAGATTAATACTTTGGTATAGTGCAGGGGTAGCTGGCTCTTCTATGACATTTATTTTATTTATTAATTAGATTTGTATGCTGCCCCTCTCCGTAGACTCGGGGCGGCTCACAACATTAAAAAGACAATATGAACAAATCTAATATTAAAAGTAATGTAAAAAACCCCAATTTAAGAAACCAATCATACATACAGGCATACCATGCATAAATTTTATAAGCCTAGGGGGAAGGGAATATCTCAGTTCCCCCATGCCTGATGACAGAGGTGGGTTTTAAGGAGCTTACGAAAGGCAAGGAGGGTGGGGGCAACTCTGATATCTGGGGGGAGTTGGTTCCAGAGGGTCAGGGCCGCCACAGAGAAGGCTCTTCCCCTGGGTCCCGCCAAACGACATGTGGACTTCAACTCCCAGAATTCCTAAATTAGCATGAATGGCTCAGGAATTCTGGGAGTTGAAGTCCACAAGTCATAGAAGAACCAACTTTGCCTACCCGTGATATAGTGGTTAAGGTACTGGCCTGGAATCCAGGAGAAGGTGAGTTCTAGTCTCACTTTAGGCGTGAAAGCCCGCTGAATAACTTTGGGCCAATCACCAAGAGACTCTGAGTTCTAGTCCTGCCTTAGGCATGAAAGCTGAGTGACGACTTTGGGACAACCACCAGGAGACAGTGAATTCTAATCCTGCCTTAGGCATGAAAGCCAACTCTTGGCCAATAGTCAGGAGATGGTGAGTTCTAGTCCCATTTTAAGCATGAAAGCTAGTTGAGATACTTTGGGCCAAAGTCACCAGTCAGTTTTCATCACCAGAAGACAGTGAGGTCTAGTCCTGCCTTAGGCAAGAAAGCTGACTACATGATTTTGGACCCATCCCTAGGAGACGATGGGTTCTAGTCCTGCTTAAGGCACAAAAGACAACTGCGTAGCTGGGTGACTTTGGTCCAATCATCAGGACAATGTGGGTTCTAGTTCTACTCTAGGCTTGAAGGCCATCAAGGTATCTTTGGCCACTCACCAGGAGAGACTTGAGTTCCAGTCCTACCTTAGGCCTGAAAGCAGACTGGGTGTCTTTTGGACACTTTCTCTCAGCCCAACCCACCTCTCAAGGTTGTGAAGGTGGTGGAGAAAAAGAGGAGGAATTATTATCTTTGCCTTTGAGTTACTTATAAAAAAATAGTATTATAATTCAAATTTTAACCGCAGCAATAGTAATAATTAATAATAATTTATTGCATTTGTATGCCGCCCCTCTCCGTAGAATCGGGGCGGCTAACAACAATAATAAAAACAACATGTACAATCCAATAATAAAAAACAACTAAAAACCCCTATTATAAAACCAAACATACACACAAACTTACCATGCATAACTTGTAATGGCCTAGTGGGAAGGGCTATTTCAACTCCCCCATGCCTGGCGGTATAAATGAGTCTTGAGTAGTTTACAGGGAGGGTGGGGGCAGTTCTAATCTCCGGGGGGAGTTGGTTCCAGAGGGCCGGGGCCGCCACAGAGAAGGCTCTTCCCCTGGGGCCCGCCAAATGACATTGTTTAGTCGATGGGACCCGGAGAAGGCCAACTCTGTGGGACCTTATCGGTCGCTGGGATTCGTGCGGCAAGAATCTTATGTGCCCAGACTTGGAAACAGAAGCAAACACCTACCATATTAAACATTGTAATTAAAATCATGGACTACACGGAAATGTCTAAATTAACCATGGAATTACAAAATAGACAAGATACAGTATTTTACCAAGTCTGGGGCAAATGGTATGACTGGCTGAAGAAAAAGAAAATCTTTAAATTAATCCAAAAATAATCCAATAAAATAACCTAATAGTGTATGACAAACTCCTGCAAGATACTCTACCTTATATTAAAAAAATTGCTTATATAACACTGGAAAAACTTAAAAACCATAACCCTAATCAAATTAATAGAAATTTATAACTACTCATAAAAAAGGAACGACACTCCAACGATAAATACGGACTATACGTCGTAAGGAAACGATACACCTATCTTTTTTTTCAATCTATTCTCTTTTTCTTCCTTTCTCACTTTGCAGTTTTATTCCTTTTCTTTCTTCATCTCTTCTTTTTTTCTTTTTTCTTCCCCTTTTTGCTCCTTTTCTCTCTTCCTCTCTAACTTTTCCTCTTTATTCTTTAAAATTGCATATTCTAAAATTGCATATTCTAAAATTGCATATTCTAAAATTACACAAATTTGTACCAATGTTTAAATAGCCCTTTTGTTTTCTGTATTCCCTTCCTCCGTTTATTTGTGGTTTTTTTGTTTTTTTGTTTTTGTTGTTGTTTATTTACTAAATTAACAACAAACAAAAAATACTTAAAAGAAAACGTGCCCAACACCAATAAAAACCCCACCACCATTTAGGGGGTTAAATTATTTACAATAAGTTTCAATTTCTTCCTTAGCTCCGGTTTACATTTCTTTACATACAAAAAGTGATTGGAATTTATTTTTCACATTGTCGTCATAAATTCTACTTAAGATATAATTTTTCACCTTATTCCATCATGCCATCAGCTTCTCCAATTTTTTTTCATCAAAGTTATTTAATCTTATTTCCATAATTTCGAACTGGATGTGGTCCACCATGTACCAGTACCAATTCTGGATTGTCCATTTATTGCTATCCTTCCACCCTAATCCCCCATTTATTTGTAATAAAGATTATTTTTTTTAAAAAAAAAGTAGATGATGTAAAAATACCATAAATCAATAAAGGCTTCAGGAAGTTATCTGGCATATCTCGGCTTTAACAAATAACCCAGCTTTTAAAACAACTCTTCCAAGCAGTGTCATAATTTCCTCGCTTGGGCTCTGCAGGATTAAAGGGTGATTAATACCCTTCTAATTTTTTGTCCATTGTGCAGGGGAGGGATATTATTATTTCAGGTCTCAGCTGGCACCCAGATCCTAAATAGTTCTCTAAATGAAACTGCATTGAGAGAGTCTCGTTCGTCAGAAAAGCCTCCAAAATCTTTTCTAATCCTGACCTTTCCGTCAATCCTTTTTAAAAATAACAATCCGGTGAAATGTTAATTCATCCATGAGAATTGCTATTTTAAAGGGCACACATACCCCACAACTGTTTCAAATCAGGCAGAAGGCGAAACCGGCCAGGGAAATGAAGTCCCACTAAAGCTGGAAGAATTATTTGGGAATAAATTACAGCGGTACCTCTACCTAAGAACACCTCTCGACTTATGAACTTTTCTAGATAAGAACCGGGTGTTCAAGGGTGGGTTTTTTTGCCTATTCTCAAGAACCAAATTTCCACTTACAAACCTGAACCTCTGAAACTGTAACCGGAAAAGGCAAGGAGAAGCCTCCGTGGGGCCTCTCTAGGGATCTCCTTGGAGGAAATAGAGCCGGAAAAGGTGGAGAGAAGCCTCTGTGGGGCTTCTCTAGGAATCTCCTGGGAGGAAACAGGGCCGGAAAAGGTGGGGAGAAGCCTCTGTGGGGCCTCTCTAGGAATCTCCTGGGAGGAAACAGGGCTGGAAAAGGCGGGGTGAAGCCTCCGTGGGGCCTCTCTGGGAATCTCCTGGGAGGAAACAGGGCCTCCACCCTCCCTGTGGTTTCCCCAATCGCACGCATTATTTGCTTTTACATTGATTCTTATGGGAAAAATTGCTTCTTCGTACAAACCTTATTTTGGGGGGGGGGAGCAAAACAAGGAAAAAATTGTGCCTCTGCCTCCCAGCAATTTGCCAAACAGCAAACAGCACAAATAATATACAATGTTTGCTGTGTACTTCTGTGCCTATGCGCCTGACCTATAGAAATAGCAAAGAATTGGAGAAATGTACATTATGGCAGTATATCACTGCCAGAAAGTTTTCTTAAATGTAATCACACTAACTGCTCCCAATTATTTAACTAGATCTATTCCAAACATGACTAAGTGAGTGTTTAACTCAGCTGCCTTATCTTAATCCTAAAACAGTCTTAATATTTATTTATTTATTCATTCATTCATTCATTCATTCTATTTTTATGCCGCCTTTCTCCTTAGACTCAGGGCAGCTTACAACATGTTAGCAATAGCACTTTTTAACAGAGCCAGCCTATTGCCCCCACAATCCGGGTCCTCATTTTACCCACCTCGCAAGGATGGAAGGCTGAGTCAACCGTGAGCCGGTGATGGGATTTGAACCGCTGACCTACAGATCTACAGTCAGCTTCAGTGGCCTGCAGTACAGCACTTTACCTGCTGCGCCACCCCGGCTCACCCCTCTTTTAGGGGCACGGAAGATCACTTCACTGTTTAGGGCTGGTAAAAGCTCTACGTTCAGAGTAGAATAGAATAGAATAGAATTTTATGGGCCAAGTGTGATTGGACACACAAGGAATTTGTCTTGGTGCATATGCTCTCAGTGTACATAAAATAAAATATACATTTGTCAAGAATCATGTGGTACGACACTTAATGATTGTCATAGGGATCAAATAAGCAATGAAGAAGCAATATTAATAAAAATCTTAGGATATAAGCAACAAGTTACAGTCATACAGTCAACATGGGAGGAAAAGGGTGATAGGAATGATGAGAAAAACTAGTAGAATAGAAGTGCAGATTTAGTAGAAAGTCTGACAGTATTGAGGGAATTATTTGTTTAGCAGAGTGATGGCGTTCGGAAAAAAACTGTTCTTGTGTCTAGTTGTCTTGGTGTGCAGTGCTCTGTAGCGACGTTTTGAGGGTAGGAGTTGAAACAGTTTGTGTCCAGGATGCGAGGGATCAGTAAATATTTTCCCCGCCCTCTTTTTGACTCGTGCAGTATACAGGTCCTCAATGGAAGGCAGTTTGGCAGCAGTTTAAGACAAACCCAAATTTTCAACCTCTTTTAGGTTGGGCAGGAGATGCGTCTTATACTCAGAAAAATACGGTAAGTGATTGTCCACTAGAACTTCAAGATCCTTCTACACTACTATTGAGACAAGTCCCACTTATACTACACCTATTCATTTAACCTTTCGGCTAGCGTGTCACCTCCTGGTTTTTCTCTTCCCATTCCAGATGTCAACAGTTGGCTGCTTACCTTTGGTTTCCAGTTGCACAACGTTATCCCTGGGTATCCTAAACCAGACATGAACGCTATGGAGCCCTCCTACGAGCTCACCCACACCCAGCTGAAAACCCAGGAATGGGACAATAGCAAGGTAATTCGTTAGTGAAGCTTTGAAGAACCATCAGCTTTTTCTACTTCCAAAACAGACTCCACTTCTGAACAGTCGTTATCAGGGGTGGGATACTGCCCGGATGGGTGGGGGGGATGCAGTGGGGTGGCGAAAATGGAGCTCCACCCCAGAGCACCCAATTTGCACTGAAAGATGTTGAAAGAAAATGCAGGGCGTCCTGCATAAGCCATGCCCACAGTGTGGTACTGTGTTTCCCCGAAAATAAGACACTGTCTTATATTAATTTTTGCTCCAAAAGTTGTGCTACGTCTTATTTTCAGGGGGTGCCTTATATTTCTCAAATAAGACAAATTCACAGGCAGAAAAGCTGACACCCCCCAAAGAAAGTGTACCATACGGTACACTTATTACGGTACGGTACCTGTCAGTATGGCACCCACACACAAAAACGACGGCACCTATATGGTACAACAGTATACTCCCGCTATTGCAGCTTCCGGCCACCAGAGGAACTACAGTCTACGCACTGTAGTGGAGACTGTAATGGCGGTGAGATAGCATGACCATTGAGTTATGTTGTAACTCGAAGACTAAGCATTTTTTTCCAAACTTGGCAATTTTAAGATATCGGGATTTCAGGACCTCAAAACAGCATGGGAGTTGATGTCAACACATCTTAAATTTGCTATGTTTTGAAAAACCCCTGCTCTTTACAGCAGGACAATTCTCTGAAAATGTTTGGCCTTATCAGGTAAACACAATCTTCTCCTTTAATATTTCCTGATTTTTTCCCCCTCCCTTCCTTTGGGGAAGAGAAAGATGAAACAGGGCAGGGAACAAATTTCAAAGGCAACCTCAGCTATCTCTTTGATCTGTTTTGTGTCCCTTTTAAAAAACAAAAACATTGGCAGCTTCAAAACCCCAGAAGTTCCTTTTTATCTTTCTGAGGATAAATCAACTCCCTCCACTCCATCAATGCATTACTTTATTATTTAAAAGGCTGCATTCAAGGTCATCCTTTCTTCAAATTAAGCGGCTTTCCGAATTATTTTGAGATAACGAGAAGGGGTTGTTGTGTTGTGTTTTTTTCTAAATTAAAATTCCAGTGATATTCATGATAACGTTTCAGTGTGGCTGGCAAATATCCTGGCTTACAGGGTGAAAAATGACTTTTAAAATAGCACAACTATGAATTTTGGAGCAATTCCCATTATTTTGGCCCAAAGTACAGGGCAGTCCTCAACTTATGACGGCAGAATTTTGATTGCTAAGCAAGGCCATTGTTAAATGACTCGGGCCAGATTTTACAACTTTTTTTTTTGCCATCTTATTATGTGAATCACTGCAAGTGACTCACGGTCATTAAGTGAATCAGGCCTTCCCTATTGGCTTTGTTTTGTAAGGAGTTGGCCGGGATGGTCGCAAAGTAGTGGTCACATGACCCCAGGTCTTGGTTGTCAAGTGACTGAATTTTGATCACATGACGGTGAGAATGTTGTGGTTATAAGTACAGTGCTACCTCTACTTATGAACTTAATTCGTTCCGTGACCGGGTTCTTAAGTAGAAAAGTTTGTAAGAAGAAGCAATTTTTCCCATAGGAATCAATGTAAAAGCAAATAATGCATGCGATTGGGGAAACCACAGGAAGGGTGGAGGCCCTGTTTCCGCCCAGGAGGCCCCACGGAGGCTTCTCCCCACCTTTTCCAGCCCTGTTTCCTCCCAGGAGATTCCTAGAGAGGCCCCACGGAGGCTTCTTCCTGCCTTTTCTGGCCCTGTTTCCTCCAAGGAGATTCCTAGAGAGACCCCACGGAGGCTTCTCCATGCCTTTTCCTGCCCTGTTTCCTCCCAGGAAATTCCCAGAGAGGCCCTACGGAGGCTTCTTCCTGCCTTTTCTGGCCCTGTTTCCTCCAAGGAGATTTCTAGAGAGGCCCCAAGGAGGCTTCTCCATGCCTTTTCCTGCCCTGTTTCCTCCCAGGAGATTCCCAGAGAGGCCCCACGGAGGCTTCTCCATGCCTTTTCCAGCCCTGTTTCCTCCCAGGAGATTCCTAGAGAAACCCCAAGGGGGCTTCTCCATGCCTTTCCCAGCCGTGTTTCCTCCCAGGAGATTCCTAGAGAGGCCCCACGGAGGCTTCTCCATGCCTTTTCCAGCCCTGTTTCCTCCCAGGAGATTCCCAGAGAGGCCCCATGGAGGCTTCTCCCCACCTTTTCCGGTTACAGTTTCAGAGGCTCAGGTTTGTAAGTGGAAAATGGTTCTTGAGAAGAGGCAAAAAAATCTTGAACACCCAGTTCTTATCTAGAAAAGTTCGTAAATAGAGCCGTTCGTAGGTAGAGGTACCACTGTATGAGGACTAGTTGCAAATAATTTTTAAGTGCTTTTGTTACTTTGAACAGTCACTAAAGAAACGTCGTAAGTCGAGGACAACCTGTAAATAATTTGAGAGGCCTTTATGGTCATCTAAGCAAGACAGTTCTTAAGTGAGTTTTGCTCCATTTTGTGTCCTTTCTTCCCGTGGTTGTTAAGCGAACCTGGGTTCCCCGTTGACTTTCCTTGTCTGAAGGTCACAAAAATTGATCACACAACCCCGGGACTCTGCCACTGTTATAAATACAAATCGGTTGCCAAGCGTCAAAATTATGATCCCATGACCATGGGGATATGTGGCAAGGATCGTTAAGTGTGAAAAACTGGTCTTGTGACACTTTTTTCCAGTGTTGTTGCAACTTTGAACTTTAAATGAATGCTTGTAAGTTGAGGACTACCCTGTGTAATGGGCTCATTCATTTAACTCCTATTCCAGTGATGGCGAACCTTTTTTCCCTCCGGTGCCAAAAGAGCGTGGGCGCATGCTATTACGTAAGCATGAGTGTCCACACTCATAATTCAATGCCTGGGTAGGGCAAAAACAGCTTCCTCCACCCCCCGGAGGCCCTCTGGAGGCCGGAAACGTCCTGTTTCCCAACTTCAGGTGGGCCCAGTAGGCTTATGTTTCACCCTCCCCAGGCTCCAAATACTGTGTCCAGTTCTGGAGACCTCACCTACAAAAAGATATTGACAAAATTGAACGGGTCCAAAGACGGGCTACAAGAATGGTGGAAGGTCTTAAGCATAAAACATATCAGGAAAGACTTCATGAACTCAATCTGTGTAGTCTGGAGGACAGAAGGAAAAGGGGGGACACGATCGAAACATTTAAAGATGTCAAAGGATTAAATAAGGTTCAGGAGGGAAGTGTTTTTAATAGGAAAGGGAACACAAGAACAAGGGGACACAATCTGAAGTTAGTTGGGGGAAAGATCAGAAGCCACGTGAGAAAATATTATTTTACTAAAAGAGTAGTAGATGCTTGGAACAAACTTCCAGCAGACTTGGTAGATAAATCCACAGTAACTGAATTTAAACATGCCTGGGATAAACATATATCCATCCTAAGATAAAATACAGGAAATAGTATAAGGGCAGACTAGATGGACCATGAGGCCTTTTTCTGCCTTCAGTCTTCTATGTTTCTATGTTTCTATATTTCTCTGCAGCCGGGGGGAAGGTAAAAACACCCTCCCCCATCCTCCCGGAGGTTCTCTGGAAGCCAAAAACGCCCTCCCAGAGCATCTGTGCGAGCCAAAAATCAGCTGACCAGTACACACATGCATATTGGAGCTGAGCTAGGGCAACTGCTCACGTGCCAGCAGATAGGGCTCCACGTGCCACCTGTGGCACCCGTGCCATAGGTTTGCCATGTCCTATAGTGTTTGCTTAACAACCGCTGAGAAAATATATCAAAATCAGGCAAAGTCACATGGTATTTCCCCCCTTCCGCTTAAAGGCAGCCTTGACTTTCGATCATAATTGTGTCCTCAATTGCGGTCGTAAGTTCACGACCACCTGTCAAGCTTCCAAGGAACACGTCCCCCGATTGAATAATCCAAGGCAACCGTATTTAATCAAAGTCTTTTTAGTAGAAACGTATCCAATTGGCAAGGTCTTGGGTGTAATTCCAGCCCTGCAAATGCACCCGGTAAAAAGCAAAAGTTTAGGAAAAGAAGAGGGATTGACTACAATAAAACACGGCTACTATTATGTCAGCTTCAGGGTCGATAGCAGTGGTGGGCTCCTATTGGTGCCGTCCAGCGCACTGCTCCAGTAGCGTCCCAGCAATTGTGCAATTCTGGCACAACAGATCCAGTCTGTATTTGCTGGTCCATGCGCACCGCCATATTTTTAATATAATTTCTCACGATTTTCGGGTCTCTGAGCATGCGCAGGAGCAAAATTGTCCCTCTGTGCATGCGCAGAAGCAGTATCATGCTGGGGATGCCTGCACCCAGTGCACCGGTAGGAAATGGTAAGCAACCCGCTCCTGGTCGCCAGATGTTGTCTAACTTGAGTTCCTCTCTTTCCAATCTCCCTTTCTACCCCTTCCTCAGTCAATTTTAGGGGTGCAGTGTGAAGTGCAGAAACAGCTGAAGGCCTTTGTCACGTTGGAGAGCTTCGAGCAAATCTACACGTCGAGCATCGCCGGGTGTCAAGAAATCCAGGAGAACCGCCATTTCGCCTCGGGAAACTCCATCATCGGCAAGGGGGTCAAATTCGCCATGAAAGACGGCCGGGTGACCACCGATATCATTAGCAGCGCCAACGAGGACGGGCGGAGAGTCGCCGCCATCCTCAACAACGCCTACTACCTGGAGGACTTGCACTTCACCGTCGACGGCACGGACACCCACTACTTCGTCAAGCCGGGGCCGTCGGAGAGCGACTTGTCCATCCTCGGCCTCAGCGGGGGACGGCGGACCTTGGAGAACGGTGTCAACGTCACCGTCTCTCAAATCAACACCGTGCTCAGCGGGAGGACTAGACGCTACACGGACATCTCGCTCCAGTTCGGAGCCCTGTGCCTCAACACCCGATACGGGACCACGTTGGACGAGGAGAAGACCCGTGTCTTGGAACTGGCCAGGCAACGGGCCGTGGCCCACGCCTGGGCCCGGGAGCAACAGAGACTGCAGGACGGGGAGGAGGGTAGCCGGTCCTGGACAGAGGGGGAGAAGCAGCAACTGCTGAACACGGGACTCATTCAGGGGTACGACGGCTACTTCGTCATCTCCGCCGAACAATACCCAGAACTGTCCGACAGCGCAAACAATATCCATTTTATGCGACAGAGCGAGATGGGGAGAAGGTGACAGAGAGGGGACGGTACGTTGACTTCTTGCCAAAGACAGCTGCTTGAGACTGCGATGTACTTGAGCCTTCTTTTTTTCTTTTTCTAAACAAATAGAAAAACGAACAAACACACACAAAGGATTTTACGGAAAACAGGCAAGGTGGAGGAAGAACACGGTGTGGCATCCTAGCTCAGGCAACTTTATTTTAGATTATTTTTTTTTTTAACAAAGTGGCTTTCTCACTTTTGGCTGTTTTACATTCCTTCCCACCTTCTCTGCTCCTCTCCGTTTTCTCTTTTTTGGACGTTGTCGTTTGCGCCATGGCACATGAGCTCTTCGTGCGAAACGCTTCAATGTTGGGGAGGTGTCAGTTGAGACCCCGTGGTTCCTGTGCGTTGGGTTTCCTTTCCTTGCGTTTCTTTTTTTTTTTTTTACGAGGTGAAGAAAAGGAAAAAATAAATAAAAAGAGCCTCTGTATTAGGTTTGGGTTAACCTTTCCTAGCGGGGTTGGAGAAAAATAAATAAGAGGATTTATAAGGAACGAAAACGAGGAAGAAGGAAGCACCGCGGAGAAGAAAAATTCGCGATTTCCCGCAACGCCGTGCGAAGAAAGTAAGGAGACCCACCCGGATCTGAAATGGCCCTTCAAACACCTTGTGAGCCTCAAAACAAAAACTTGTCCTTTTTTTACATTCGCCGTTCTTTCTGGCTAACCCTGCTGTTTCGGGTGATTTGCTGAAAGGAGGCCAAAAACCGCTGCATCTTAAGACTTGCGAACTCAATTTTTTCCCCTCTTTTTTAATTTTTTTTTAATGGGTCTTGGGTTTGTTTGTTTTTTTACTACAATAGGTTATTTTGTTCACCGGTTTGTTTTTCTGTTGTTGTGCGAAAGAGGGTGCGTCCTTTTTTTGTCATTGGGGGGGGCAAAAACACAACAAGCCCATAGCAGCAGGATGCAGGAAGGGGGGGATAAAAGAGGAGAACCAGACTTTCGCTGCACATACTGTTAGATGGGAAGCACCAATGATGTATATTTGTCAACAGTAAACCCTCCTTAAATATATTGTATTTCTGTACACCACGTGAAGCGTGTTTAACTTTTGAGGGTGCCACCTCTTCTCTGGCCGTGGAGGTTTTGTCTAGAGTTAAGATTAAGTTGTTTATTGGATTTATATACCACCCCTCTCCGAGGACTCGGGGCAGCTTACAACATATCAAAATCCAAATTCAAAGTTACAACTAAAAACCTAAAGGGCCAATTAAAATACATACATAACCATTCAATCATCAAACCCACGATACATTCATTGGCCAGGGGGGAGAATCTAATGACCCCAAGCTTGGCGGTATAGGTGAAAGGCGAGGAGGGTAGGGGAAGTGTGAATCTCTAGGGGGGAGCTGATTCCAGAGGGCCGGGGCCACCACAGAGAAGGTTCTGCTCCTAGGTCCCGCCGAGTGACATTATTGTCTAGTTGACGGGACCTGGAGAAGGCCGACTCTGTGGGACCTCTCTGGTCGCTGGGATTCATGCGGCCAGAGGCGATCCCGTAAGTAATCTGGTCCCATGCCATGTAGGGCTTTATAGATCATGACCAACACTTTGAATTGCCTCCAGACACCAATTGGCAGCCAGTGCAGGCCACGGAGTTTTGGAGAGGTGTGGGTATGTCTGGGTAGTCCCGTGACCACTCGCGTGGCTGCATTTTGCACAATTTGTAGTTTCCAAACACTCTTCAAAGGCAGCCCCATGTAGAGAGCATTGCAGTAGTCGAACCTCGAGGTGATAAGGGCATGAGTGACTGTGAGCAGTGAGTCCCGGTCCAGATAGGGCCGCAACTGGTGCACCAGGCAAACCTGGGCAAACACCTCCCTCGCCACAGCTGACAAATGATGTTCTAAAATCCGCTGTGGGTCGAGGAGGACGCCAAAGTTGCAAACCCTCTCTGAGGGGTTCAAAAGCTCCCCCCACTCCCCAGGGTGATGGACAGACAGATGGAAGTGTCCTTGGGAGGCAGAACCCACAGCCACTCCGTCTTGTCGGGGTTGAGCTTGAGTCTGTTAGCACCCATCCAGAACCTAACATCCTCCAGACACCGGCACATCACTTCCACTGCTTCACTGACTGGACACGGGGTGGAGATGTATCACTGACGGTCATCAGCATACTAATAGTAACTCACCCCATGTCCTCAGATGATCTCACCCAGCGGTTTCATGTAGATATTAAACAGCAGTTAGGGTCATCCTTAATAATGAAATCTCAATTCTTCCTAAAATAAATAAATGTGTGTGTATGTGTGTGTAATACATCTATATATATTCCAAACTTACAAAGAACTGATAAAAAAAGTAAACAGAGACTAGTATAGATCTATTTCAAGCTATTCAGCGCTCATCAGCTAGCTCAGGGCTAGGCAAAGTTGGCTCTTCGATGACATGTGGACTTCAATTCCCAGAATTCCTGAGCTAGCACGATTGGCTCAGGAATTCTGGGAATTGAAGTCCACAAGTCATCGAAGAGCCAACTTTGCCTAGCCCTGAGCTAGCCATCAGCTAGCCATAGCTCTCATCAGCTAGCCTTCTAGCGTTCAAACCTGAGCTGCTTGCCTTGGGTATGACCAGCTGATGAGAGCCAAATCGCTCAAAATAGATCTATACTAATCTTGTTTTATTTCTTTATCAGTTCTTTGAAAAAGTTTGAAAAAACACGGTTTGTAGCTTGGATGGCTCCTTGAGCTGAGAGGCAAAAGGAAGCAGTATTTGAGTATACTGGGTGACTCAACAGAAATACACACACACACACACACACACACACACACAAACACACATTTTTCAGAGCCAGATTAGCAACCGATGTGAGAGATACAACAAACGCCTCCTATTTGATTTGACTTTTAAAAAAAAAATATTTTAATGAAGCATCTTAGTAGATAAACAGATGCTTCTCCATGGACTGCTTCTACCAAGATTGTCTTCTCCAATATCAACAGGGTGGTTTTTAAGAAGGTTAAGGTTGGTGGCAAATGGTCCATAAGGAAACAGACAACATGTCGAATGGTCTCCAGACTATTACCATACTAAAATCAAACCAAAACGTTTGACTTTGGACGAATTTGATAGCTCCATCCAGTCCTACCTACGTTGAGTTTTCAACTACATCAACCCGATTCTCCATGCCTGCTTTCAGGAGTCGATGACAATTTGCTGCAACCCATTGGCCATGGCCAACTGGCCGCGGGACAATTTATGGCGGGACTAGAGTTACCCTAACTTCAAAGAAAGGTGGAATAGAATTGTTAGAGAAAGGATACAAAAGAAGGGACCAGATGAAATGTAAATGGTAGAAAGTTAAAACATTGCTTTCACTTTTTTTTAAACAATTAAATTGAATTGTTTAAAACATTGTTTTCATTTATTTTAAACAATTAAATAGAATTGTTTGAAACAATGTTTTCATTTATTTTAAACAATTAAATAGAATTGTTTAAATTATCCCGCGGTGAGTTGGCTGCGATCAGTTGTCCTGTTCCGCACCTACAATTTGGAGGAAGCAATGTGTTATTTAATATCATAAAAAGTTTCCAAAGGTGTTTTCCCTGCCCCCCAACATCCCCCCCAAAAAATTTCAACTACACATTCTAGGTTTATTTTCTTTTCTTTTTTTAAAAAAGTTTTCCTCCCCATCCAAAAATCTTCTTTAGAAGACGCTTCGTGGTTGTCCCAAAGGTGCTTTTTCCAAAAGACAAACTGGACTTTCTCAGTTTCTTCAGAATTTGAGAAGCGAAATGTTTTCAAAAGAAAAGGAAAAAAAACCCAAGGAAGTCTGGTTGCCTTTTTGGAAAATGCAATTGCGGGACAACCATGAACTGGATGATTGAAAATCTCCATAAACATCTTGCAAAAATAGGATTAAATTTAAGGCGTTAGGAACCAAGAACATCTTGAGAAGGACGGTATCGTGCGTCCAGCTGCATTCTGTCCTATAATTTCAAAACTGGGATGGGTTTTACAGGTAGTCCTCAACTTACGGCTGCAGTTGGGCCCAAAATTGATGTTGCTGAGTGAGAAATTTGTTAAACGAGCTTTGCCTTGATTTTACAACCTTTCTCGACTGCTTTGTTAAGTGAATCTCTGCAGTTGTTAAATTAACAACATGCTTCCTAAGCGAATCTGGGTTCCCCCATTGATTTTTGCTTGTCAGAAGGTCGCAAAAGGGGATCACGTGACCCCGGGGTACTGCGAGCATCGTAAATACGAGTCATTTGTCAAGCATTCGAATGTAAGTCATGTGACCATGTGGCTGCTTGCAGTGGTTTTAACTCTGAAAAACGGTCATAAGCAGGCGCAAGTTCCTACTTACCGCTGCTACCGGTGCGCTCCAGGTGACTGGCGGGCGCGCACATGCGTCCCAGCGAGATTTTGCTTCTGCGCATGCCTGAAGCAAAAAATAACTAAAATCTCTCTCACGCACGGGTCCCCTCACGAGAGTTTGCTTCCTGCGCATGCACAGGAGCAAAATCTCGCTCGGACGCACATGCGTACCCACTGGTCGCCCAGAGCTGAGCACGCAGCTCCATTTTCACTACCGGAACTTCATTTTCACTACCAAAGCTATGGTGTGGCCCATACCAGTAGTAACCGACCACTGGATAAGTCACTTTTTTCAGTGCCGTTGTTAACTTTGAACGGCCGTTAAGTGAACTGTTGTAAATCGAGGACTACTCTGTACTACTCTTTGCAAAGAAATCTATTCCCAGGACTGCTGGGAAAAAAAGTGTTAAGCCAGATGTGCCTAGATCAGTTGCTTTTGTGTATAAATTATTTCCATCCAACATAAGGGATTTCAGAGACTTTGATGTGGTTGAGATAGGGCTAGCAAAATAGAAACATCTGGAAATGAGTGGCAGTTGGTGAGCCGAAGGGCAGGTATGACAGAAATGTTAAACAGATGCTGGTTTTTTTCTTTCCCTTAGTCTCAACTTCATATTTTTACATTGTTTTTCACACATAAACCCCCATGGATACTTAAAGTTTCTGAATAGAACCATTAGATATCATGAGATTAAAATCTATCCACAGCTGCTTCTATTGAAAAAAATAATCCTGATTTCCTGATACATGTATTAAGGTGAACTGCATATATGTATATAAATGAAAATTCTTAAAAATGAGAACAAAGGTGTCCTTCTTACACCAAAGGAGGATCTTAACCATCCAAATTTTAGGGCAGAGCGAAAAGAAAATTTGTGTTTGAGAACGATGAGAAAGGTTATCCTGAGGTAAATTTTCTATTATTTTTTCTTCAGACCCAAGCCAGGACATCACTGTGTGACTTCTTGTTTGATCCCTTCTAAAAATGTCATTTTTGGAATGAAAATTAGAATGGCAAACCGGGGGATTTTGGGAGTTGAAAGTCCACAAGTCTTAAAAGTTTCCAAGACTGTCTACCCTTGCCCTACAGAATCTGTTTAGGCAAAACTGCTAGCAATTCTTTTGAAAATTGTGACTATATGTTTCTTCAGCAAACATTCTGAGGAGTATCAAAAATTAATACAAAGACTAACATCTTCCTCTTTAACAATCAATCCAATGTCATTTCAATTTCCTAAGTTTGTCGCCACCATTCAGCCATTTTTCTCCAGACAGTGACAAGAACTTTGATTTTCAGATCAGACAATTCCCTCCATCCCTGATTTTGCCTCCAAGATCAGAAATAAGACATAGTTCTCTGTTCACACACTTTCAATATTCACGTTGCTACACAGAGGTGGAATTCAGCAGGTTCTGACCGGTTCTGGAGAACCGGTAGCGAAAATTTCCAGCAGTTCAGAGAATAGAATTCTTTATTGGCCAAGTGTATTTGGACACACAAGGCATTTGTCGTTTGTGCATATGCTCTCAGTGTACATAAAAGAAAAGATACATTTGTCAAGAATCATGAGGTAAAACATTTAATCATGAGGTAAAATACTTAATCATGAGGTAAAACATTGTCATAGGGTACAAATTAGCTATTAGGAAACAATCAATATTAATATAAATCATAAGGACACAAGCAACAAGTTACAGTCAAGTGGAAGGAGATAGATGAGAGGAATGATGGGAAGACTAATAGTAATAGTAGTGCAGCCTTAGTGAATAGTTTGACAGTGGTGAGGGAATTATTTGTTTAGCAGTGATGGTATTTGAGGAAGAAACTGTTCTTGTGTCTGGTTGCCTTGGTGAACTGGTAAATACCACCATCCCCATTTATTCTGTCTCCCGAGTCCTAGCTGATCAGGAGGAAATTGGGATTTTGCAGTAACATTCCCTTGCCATGCCCACCAAGCCACATCATGCCCACCAAGCCACGCCCACAGAACCAATAGTAGAAAAAAATTGAATCCCACCGCTGTTACCACACGCATTACTTTACAAATCAGGAGTTCTTCCCAACATGAGGAAAAAAGTTGTGAAAACACAAACAGGATTCCTCTCAAAATTTGAATCTAGTCTTCTCTGACGACAAGTCCTCGTTTGATGCTCCCATATTACTGAATATCTCAAACCGAAGAATTATTCTAGTGACACACCCCATAATTGTGCACACGTGCTGAGCAGAAGCAAAAAATCGCTGAAATCTCGCACGCACACCCGTCCCTTCATGAGATTTTGCTTCCTGTGCATGCAGGAATAAATAAATTGAATAAATAAATAAATAAATTGGCATGCCTTAAGTTGTGTTCTATCCAAAACAATTCCGATCCAAAACCCCATTTTGAAACGAGAAAATGATGACAAAAAGTTTATGTAAACAAGAAAAAAAATCTAGACCCAATTAGTGTAGAGCTTTGATAACGAATTTAATAAGATGATTATCTACAGAAAAGATCTCAGTGGAGGTTAGTTGAAGTTGAAAAAGGTTTTCTCGCCATCCTAAAGGATCTTTTTGATTCCACTTTGCTTCAAGATATTTTGTGATAAGCCTGGTCAACATTGCAATGAGAATATTTAAATCCAAAGCAGGAGGTCTTCAAGCTCGGCAAAAGCTCTGCTGGCTGGAGGATTCTGGGAGTTGAAGTCCACAAGTTTTAAAGTTGCCGAGTTTGAAGACCATTGATCCAGAGTATCCTTGGATGGACCATCGGCCTGCTCGTCCCAAAGGTGCTTTTTCAAGAGGCGACTGGACTTTCTTTGTTTTTCCTTGAAGACATTTCACTTCTCATCCAAGATGCTTCTTTAGTTCTGAAGAAGCTAAATGTATTCGAGGAAAAAAAATCAAGGATCCACTATGACTTGGATGACTGAGAATCTCCATAGACATCCGTCTGCGTCTCGCCCTAAATGCCCTCTCTGAATCTTTTATAAATGTGCCTCAAGAATATTAAATAAACTGGAGATTATTATTTTCAGAGTAGAAGGATCCCTCCAGAATTTATCCTGAAATTTAAGATAGTGACAATCCCACAACAAAGTTCGCAACCTCAATCTTCACAAACCTATGAACCGACAATTAAAATATATGTGTGAGAATATATACACACAAAGGAATGGAGGAAAGTTACAATAACTGTTAGGACAGTATAATTGGTCTATTTTATCTGTGATAAATTGTACAAAAAAATACACTTTATATAAAGGGAAAATATTTGTCCTCAGGCTGGTTGGAGAAGAAGACTTTCTGTCAAAATCACAATTGCAATCCCAGCACTGTCAAAAAAAATTGTTCTTGTTACTGTGTGTAAATTTCCTAGAGGTCTGGAACTGATCTTTTTCTTGAGAATTTTTTTTTCCTCTTTGACACTTTTGTGTTTCTAACACTGTATTCTTGACTGTAAATAAAACGACCTTGTAAATACATGCAGATGTAGATACCTTCTAGAAAACAAAAATCAAAACGACAACAAAAAAAATTCTCTCAGAACAGAAAGTGACCACCTGTAGCCTTCGGTGACAAATAAAAAGAATATTTTGTGTTTAAAAAAAAAAGAGTGGAAATAGTTTTTGACTGCATGGAATTTGACAGTTTCTAGGTTCAGAGTTCAAAAGAGTGAATAAAAGATACAAATTAAAACTCTTTGCTCGAGCAAGCGGTTGGACTAGAAGACCTCCAAGGTCCCTTTCAACATTTGTTATTCTGCTAAGAGTCTATTCCGTTATTCTGTTGAATCCAACCTGGCACTCTATGGCAGGGGTCCCCAAATTCCGTTTCCTTCTCTTCCCCCTGTTCCAAATACAGTGGTACGTCTACCTAAGGGCACCTCTACTTACAAACTTTTCTAGATAAGGGTGTTCAAGATTTTTTTGCCTCTTCTCAAGAAGCATTTTCTACTCCAAAATTGTAACCAGAAAAGGCAGGGAGAAGCCTCCGTGGGGCCTCTCTAGGAATCTCCTAGGAAGAAACAGGACCAGAAAAGGCGGAGAGAAGCCTCTGTGGGCCTCTCTGGGAATCTCCTGAGAGGAAACAGGGCCAGAAAAGGCATGGAGAAGCCTCCATGGGGCCTCTCTAGGACTCTCCTAGGAAGAAACAGGGCCAGAAAAGGCGAAGAGAAGCCTCTGTGGAGCCTCTCTCCTAGGAGGAAACAGGGCCAGAAAAGGCACGGAGAAGCCTCCATGGGGCCTCTCTGGGAATCTCCTGGAAGGAAACAGGGCCGGAAAAGGCAGGGAGAAGCCTACTTGGGGCCTCTCTATGAATCTCCTGAGATGAAACAGGACCTCCACCCTCCCTGTGGTTTCCCCAATCGCACGCATTATTTGCTTTTACATTGATTCCTATGGGAAAAATTGCTTCTTCTTACAAACTTTTCTACTTAAGAACCTGCTCATGGAACGAATTAAGTTCGTAAGTAGAGGTACCACTGTAATTCAAACCAGCCAAAGGATAGTAGCAACAGATATTGGGCCTGAAAAACAAGAAACTGTCCGTTTACTCTTTTTAATGATAAGATGGTTGGCCAAACGGTAGTCACCATCACAAATTCCAAGCTATATTATTAGCATGAAACAGAGTAATGGAAATTCAGTTTTTCCCAATGCCACCGTTGCCCTGGGCTTGTGATATAATTGCTATTTTTGGACATTCTGAAAATTCCTGAAATTACTTTCTGACAAGTTTGGCGCAGGGGACGGGAAACAGTAATGTGAATTTTCGGCGGGTGCCTCTTTGAACAGCTGGAAACAGATGGCATGAGTTACATACCCTTAGTTTTACTTCTGGGTCTTTGTGTGGCTGTTAAGAACATAAGAACATAAGAAGAGCCCTGCTGAATCAGGCCAAAGCCCATCAAGTCCAGCATTCTGTGTCACACAGTGGCCACCAATTGTCCATGGGGATCTTGAGCAGAAAGAGAAGACAAGACCCTCCCTTTCCCTTCACCCCCAACAAATGGTGCTTAGGGGAATCCTGCCTGTCTCAACCAACATAGAGGCGGCACATGGACATCCGTTTCAATAACCACCAATACACTTGGTGTCCATGAATCTGTCTAATCCTGCCTTGAAGCTCTCCAGGCTGACAGCTGTCACGACCTCTTCTGGAAGGGAGTCTCATCAACCAAGGACCCTCTGGGTGAAGAAATATTCCCCTTGATTTGTCCTCACTTTCCTACCTATGAGCTTTAGGGAGGGCCCCCTTGTCCTAGTATTGTGTGGTAGAGAAAAGGATTTTTCTCTATCCACCTTTTCTATCCCATGCATGATTTTATACACTTCGATCAAGTCGCCCCTTAAACGCCGCCTTTCAAGGCTGAAGAGACCCAGGCATTTCAACCTGGTTTCATAAGGGAGGGGCTCCGTTTCCTTGACGCAACTCTGGCTGGGGAATTCCGGGAATTGAAGTCCACACATCTTCAAACTGCCAAGGTTGAGAAACACTGGTCTAGACTCAGGATGGCGGGAACTAAAATGTGACACCCAATAAGAGAAGCCTGACTCTCAAACTTGCTTAGTGTCTACTTCGACAAGCCACACATTGGTAAATAAATCCTGTATTAAGTATCCTTAGACATAACGGCGAAACTGATTCTTGGATCCGTTCCACAAAGTGGATTGGTGTCGCTCTTTTTTAAAAAAAATAAACTTTATTTAAACCATCTGTGAGGCTTTCCTGAACCTCCATGTTTGATCTCCACGGAGCCCTGGAAACGCCTGCGTTATAACAGACCAGCTTTTAACTGTCATCTCTCAGACTTAATGCCTGTTAGGTTAGTCTGAACTGCCAACTGCAATTACACCAAGGAGCACAATGGGGTTTTAGGGGGGAGGGAGTAGGCAGGAAGGGACCGTCCATATCAATTTCTTCTACTTTGAGGACAGCTATATAACCATATCAAAACTAGCCTTAATTATTGAGAGAAGGTCAACCCACCTCACAGGATTGTAGTAGTGAGGAAAGAAGACAAAGGGTTGGATATGTTTGCTGCCTTGAGTTAACAAAAAAAGGGGAAGGAAGCAAGGAAAGAAAGAAAGAAAGGATGGAAGAAAGAAAGAAAGGATGGAAGGAAGGAAGGACGGAAGAAAGGATGGAAGGGAGGAAGGGAGAGAAGATATGAAGAAAGAAAGAAAAAGAAAGAGAAAGAAAGAAAAAGAAAGAAAAAGAAAGGGAGGGTGGAAGGAAGAGGGAGGAAGGATAGGGAGAAAGAAAGAGAGAAAAGAGAGGGAGGGAAGGAAGGAAAGAAAGAAGGAAGGATAGGGAGAAAGAAAACAAAGAAAGGAGGGAAGGAAGGGAGGAAAGAGAGAAAGAAAGAAAAAAGGAAGGGAGGAAGGAAGGAAGGAAGAAAGGAAGGAAGGAAGAAAGGAGAGGAAAGAAAGGAAGGAACAAAGGAAGGACGGAAGGAAGGAAGGGAAGAGAGAGGGAAAGAAAGGAGGGACGGAGGAAAGAAGGAAGGAAGGAACGAAGGAAGGAAGGACGGAAGGAAGGAAGGAAGGGAAGAGAGAGGGAAAGAAAGGAGGGACGGAGGAAAGAAGGAAGGAAGGAAGGAAGGAAGGAAGGAAGGAAGGAAGGAAGGAATTAAGGTGTTTCTTGGACAATATTGATGAAAAGGTTTCATCAACTCTTCATCCTCTAGTTCCCCCTGACTTTATTAATCCAAATAACAGAAATGGTTCCGATTTGTAAACGCACTGGCCTCTCCAGTTTTAAAACGAAGCGAGCTGAATCAGAGAGTTTAGGCATTTTCCAAAAGGGGGAAAAGGAAAAAAAAAACCCTTCCATCAATAGTTATGTTACCTTTCAGCAACTTTGCCGAAGAGACGCCGCTGAAGTCGGGGAAGCGCATAAATCTTTCAGCCAAAGGGCTGGTTTTATTTAGCAAGCTTCAGTCTCCAGATACATGCTGATTTCCCAGCGAATAAATATACACACGAAAAACAAGCCAACGACACACAAGAGTAATTACAATCAGCCTTAGCAGAAATACAATCCCCAGCACCCTAGGAAGAAGAAAACCAATAATTTAAGAAGCGTTAAAATATTTAAAGTAGTGTCTGACGGAGGCCCGATGAATACGGGTGATCAATCTTCTGGTTTTTCCTCCTCCAGGGGGCAAAATCAAGGCCGTCCTAAGGTACCTTCTGCAGCCGACTCTGCCTGCCTGCAATCATATTTCATAAATCGGCTGGGTTCTTTTTTGCTGAGGCCAAGGGGCAACTCTGCCTGGGTAGTTCGTGCTTGTTCTGTCTGTCTCTCTAGTAGAATCCTCCCGAAAATTCACAGATAAAAATTTCAGACACACACACGTTTGAAAATTCAAAACAATGTTCTTTATAATGAAAATTCAAATAAACTAAGCCCTCTTTTGGTATAGCAAAGAGCACTTGTCTCCAAACAAACTGGTAATTTGTACAAGTCCCTTATCAGTTCTGAGATACTTTGCTTGCAGCTGTGAGTCAATTCACAGTCCTTCTTCTTCCACAAAGTGAAACACACTTTGCTCTGGTTTAGTTTCAAAGCGGGGGGAAATCAGCACACAAAAGGTCGAAGTCAGCAAGGCAGGCACAAAACACAACGATCAGATAATCCTCCACAATGGCCAAACCCACCGGCTGCTATTTATGGCAGCCTCACTAATGACCACAGCCCCACCCAACCACAGGTGGCCTCCTTTTCTTTGATAATAATCTCTCAGTTGTTGCTGTCTATGCATCGCTCTCCGCATGCCTGGCTGTATCATTAACTCTTGTTCCGAATCCAAGGAGGAGCTAGATAACTGATCTCCTTCTAAGCTGTCTGCCACACTCTCCCCCTCCCTGTCACTCATGTCTTCTTGGTCAGAGGAGCCTTCATCAGCAGATTCCACCGGGAGCAAAACAGGCCTGCGGCATGTGGATGTCTCCCCCACATCCACAGTCCTTGGGGCAGGAGCTGGGCCAGAGCTAACCACAACAGTGCTTAGATCAAACGCACATAAGCAAACCTCTTTTAAGGCTTCATCTATCGCTTGAATGGTGGTTGAGATTCTTTTAATGCTGCTGTAAAGAATACCAAATGTAATTTAGAGAGACAAACAGAAGATTAGGAAAAAATGAGATGTTTTTTGTCCTCCAGAAGATTCTGAAGTATATACAGTGGTAGCTCTACTTAAGAACTTAATTCGTTCCGTGACCAGGTTCTTAAGTAGAAAAGTTTGTAAGTAGAAGCCATTTTTCCCATAGGAATCAATGTAAAAGCAAATAATGCGTGCAAACCCATTAGGAAAGAAATAAAAGCTCGGAATTTGGGTGGGAGGAGGAGGAGGAAGAAGAGGAGGAGGACAGTCACTGCCAAAGGAAAAAGAGGAGGAGAGGGGAATAAAAAAAATCGAAAACTTTAAGGTTTAAAAAAAAAAGAGGGACTCTGAGACGTCGAGGAGGAGCACGCGCTTCCCATAGACTGTGGCAGAGAGAGAAACCCAGGCAGGCTAGAGGGGGAACCTCCTGCTCCTTTGACCAAAAGGTGGCTGCTGCTGCTGCTACTGCTACTGCTGCTGCCTGCTTCCTCTTCCTTCCCATGCTGAAGGGCTCCCCTCTCCTCTCGCTCACTCGCTCGCTTTGTAGCCGGCACCTTTCCTTCACTGTGATGACTCCTTGGTTTGGATGAATCCGAGTTGATTTGGCCAGGGCCAGATGCTCCGGGAGGCAACCTCGCGCCGGGTGTATGGGAGGCAGCACAAGGGAATCACCACAGCAAAGTCGTTTATTCCCTCTCCAAGCACCCAGAGAAAGGAAAATGCTCCGTTCGCTCTGGGCTGCCAAAGTCTCCTTAAGAGCCACTGAAAGGCTCCTCTGGCAGCCCAGAAAAGCCGGAGATGGCCAGGATTAAAGGGGGAATGGCAGGAAACTGGCCGGGTCTTCGTGCCATTCTCAAATTTCCTGGGAAATTTTTCCGGGCTCAAGTTCTGAAGTAGAAAATGGTTCTTAAGAAGAGGCAAAAAAAATCTTGAACACCTGGTTCTTATCTAGAAAAGTTCTTAAGTAGAGGCGTTCTTAAGTAGAGGTACCAATGTATTATACTTATAATTTTGCCTTGCCTAGCTAGCTAGCTGTTATCTATCTATCTATCTATCTATCTATCTGCCTGCCTGCCCGCCCGCCCGCCCACCTACCTACCTACCTACCTACCTACCTACCTACCTATCTATCTATCTATCTATCTATCTATCTATCTATCTATCTTTATATCTATCTATCTTTATATCTATCTATCTTTATATCTATCTATCTTTATATCTATCTATCTTTATATCTATCTATCTATCTATCTTTATATCTATCTATCTATCTACCTACCTACCTACCCACCCACCCACCCACCCACCCACCCACCTACCTACCTACCTACCTATCTATCTTTATATCTATCTATCTTTATATCTATCTATCTATCTATCTTTATATCTATCTATCTATCTTTATATCTATCTATCTATCTATCTATTTAATCTATCTATCTATCTATCTTTATATCTATGTATCATCTATCTAACATCTAGCTAGCTAGCTAGCTATCATCTATCATCTATCTATTTATCATGCATCTAACTTCTATCTATTTTATCTATCTAATCTATTTATTTATTTATTTATCTATCTATCATCTATCATTATTTAACTATCTATCATATATATCTATTATCGATTTATCTATCTATATCTACCTATCTATTGCTATCATCTCTATCTCTCTGTCTCTCTCTTCTCTCTCCAAAGTAAGGCTGACATAACGAAGAAATGAAAATGGACATAGACCTGCTACAAGCTTTTTGCTACATTCAAAACATGTAGGCAAAACATGTTGACTTTGAAGTTGTTTTGAGGTCAACACTGGTCGTCCCAACCTCGCTGGAAATCTTCCAACACTCTTCCAATCGGTCTGGAAGAGCTCCAAGCTTGAATGCTCCATTTTAAAGCAAGGGAAAAGACGGCTGGAGTCACAACAACATTGGAAGACTTCCAGGAAGATTGGAAGCAACCATGTCAAACTCGAAACAAGTGTTCTGAGCATCAAAATGGGGAATATTTTGACTTGGAAATCCCTGGCCCACTTTTCATTGCAGAGCCAACAGCTCCGTGGGTTGATTTCCTCTGGAGCCACCCTAATTTGCTTGGAAATCATATTTGTACTGAACTGAGCTCAATTCCCTTTCCAGAATCATAAGCACAATGTAAAGGGACATGCTTGTTTATGCTTGTTGTTAGATAGGGTGAATGGAAGAGGCAGACAGTAGTGGCTTCAAAGCAACAGAGAGTCTTCTCTGTGGTGGCCCCAGCCCTCTGGAATCAGCTCCCTCCAGAGATTCGCACTGCCCCCACCCACCTCACCATTCAAAAGAGTCTTAAGACTCACTTATATCGCCAGGCAAGAGGAAATTAGATCATGCCCCCCTCCTGACTACCAAATGTGATGTGTGGTTGTGATTGAGTTGGTTGACTGTTTTTAATATAGTGGGATCTTAGCTTGTAGTTTTAATTAATTAGATTTGTTTACACACTGTTGTGGTTCCGTCTGAGGCCCCTCAGGGAATGGCTGATCTTCTGTCGGTTTCCAGCTCAGAGGGAGAGGATGAGGAACAGGAGGGGCAGGCAGACGAGGAGGAGGAATCCCAGGCTGAAGAAGAGGGAGGACAGCCAGAGTCCCCCCAGAGGGAGCTCTCTCCAGCAAGCAGCCTGGATTCCTTAGAGGAAAATGCACAAGCCATAATTGATCTGCGACAGAGAAGAGCTACACAGCGGAGGAACCAATTGGCTAGGTACTTTCAGCATTAAAGAGGCAACAGCTGGGTTTGGGTGTGGTGCTCTTTGGAAAGGCTAAAAGGCAGACCCACCCTTCCTGGCTTGTGGAGTTTTATCTTTGAGAGTCTTGGGACCTGGCTGTGAACTTTGGCGTCTTGGAATCCTGGTTTGTGCCTTTGACTACTGAAACCTTGGGGTGGGTGTGCCAGCAAGAAGCTTGCTGTATTGTCTGGACATCAGGACTCTGTTGTAAAGTATTATAGCCTGTCTGTTAGGAAGAACAGGTTTTCCTCTGTGTTTCTTTTTTCCAGCTATAAAGTACTTTTGCTTTTACCAGAGTGTCTGGCTGTTTTTTCCAGTTGGTGTTGAGGTCTGGGGGAACCCAGACAGAACACACACTGTTTTATATTGGACCAGAGTACCTACGAGACTACCTTCTGCCGCACAAATCCCAATGGCCGATTAGGTCCCACAGAGTTGGCCTTCTCCAGGTCCCGTTGACAAAACAATGCCGTCTGGTGGGACCCAGGGGAAGAGCCTTCTCTGTGGCGGCCCCGACCCTCTGGAATCAACTTCCCCCGGAGATTCGAACTGCCCCCACCCTCCTCACCTTCCGTAAAATGTTGAAGACTCACCTTTGCCGCCAGGTGTAGGGGGATTAATCTCCCCCCCTCCTTTTTTCGCTGACCTTTATTATGTTTATGTTCAGTTGGACTGAGTGTGTATGATTGTGTAACAGATAGGTTTTTATAATAATGTACTTTAAATTAGGTTTTTAAAGTTTTTAACATTAGATTTGTATTTATATTGTATTGCTGTTATGTTGTGAGCTGCCCCGAGTCTTCAGAGAGGGGTGGCATACAAATCTAAATGATGATAATAATAATAATAATAATAATAATAATAATAATAATAATAATAATAATAATAATTTTTTTTAAAAAAACAGCTCTGTATTTCGCAACTATTTACAGCCCAGCAAAGGCTCTTTTTTGACAGTCAGCCCTTTTATACGGAGCTCCCAGATAATCCAGCCAATCAGCAATCAGTATTTTCCCTCCAAAATGGAGGATCTGACTGAAGCCTATGTGCCTCAGTCTGAGAATGTAACAGTCACCATTTTGTTTTCGGATGGATTTTTTGGATTTTTTTCTTCTTCTGAGCATGCGCAGACGCCGAGTTTCCGGCACCGGTCGCTGTTAAAGTGAATGGAAGAGGCAGACAGTAGTGCGTTCAAAACAAAAGCTCTTAATTTCACAACTATTTACAGCCCAGCAAAGGCTGTTGTCTAAGGCAATGTTTCCCAACCTTGAAGATATTTGGACTTCAACTCCCAGAATTCCCCAGCCAGCGAATGGTAAAGGGAGATACCATTCACCGGGGGGGGGGGGTGTCTTGATTAAAAAATTTGGTCTATATGAAGCAACAAAAAAATTTCACAGAGCGCAAAAATAGTATTGTAATATATATATTTTTAATTTTAACATAAGTACAATTTACAAATATAATACATTTCAAAAATTATGCATAGTATTATTTTATTCTTTGGCATATTTCTCATTTGAGTGAATATTTTTTCCTGTCGTTGTTTAAAAGGTCATGAAATTTTTCACAAGAATTTGTTAAGTTATATTTCCCACATAAAATGGCTTTCAGAGTCTCCAAACTTAATTGCGATTTTTCTGATGTCCACACTTTATTTACCGTAGAAAAACCGCACTCAATCACAGCATTAGTTCCTGGTAAAGACATATAAGTCGTGTTACTTTCAAGGCTGGCGCTAGACTTTTTGCCACCACTTTAAAATACAGTGATCCCTCGAGTATCGCGAGGGTTACGTTCCAAGACCCCTCGCGATACTCGATTTTTCGCGATATAGTGGTGCGGAAGTAAAAACCGCGCGCATGCGCAGATGGTGTTTTTACTTCCGCTACATACAGCTCGCCGCCCGCCCGCCGCTTGTCCGCTCGCTCGCCGCTACCGCCCCTCTCACCGCTGAGTCCAGCGCTGGCGGCCACCGTCCCCTGTAGGCACCCGCCCGCCCGCCTTTTAAAACAGCCACGCCGCTTCCCAGCTGAGTCCTGAAGCCAAACGCGGAAGTTCACCTTTGGCGTTTGGCTTCAGGACTCAGTTGGGAAGCGGCGCGGCTGTTTTAAAAGGTCGCAGCCGGCCTGGGGGGCTTCCCAGCACCCCCCCGAACCCGGGTTGGGGGTTCGGGGGGCGCTGGGAAGCCCCCCAGGCCAGCTGCGACCTTTTAAAACAGCCGCGCGGCTTCCCAGCTGAGTCCTGAAGCCAAACGCGGAAGTTCGCCTTTGGCGTTTGGCTTCAGGACTCAGCTGGGAAGCCGCGCGGCTGTTTTAAAAGGTCGCAGCCGGCCTGGGGGGCGTTCGGGGGGGTGCTGGGAAGCCCCCCAGGCCGGCTGCGACCTTTTAAAACAGCCGCGCAGCTTCCCAGCTGAGTCCTGAAGCCAAACGCGGAAGTGGTTTTTTTTTAATTAATATTTTTTAAAAAATCGCGATATAGCGTTTCGCGAAGATTGAGATCGCGAAACTCGAGGGATCACTGTATAAGCAATACGAGTACTATCATATTTATGAAATAAATAAAATTACTTACCTAAATTATCTGAATAGCTGATTTGTTGACATCACTTGTTTAACTAACACTAGCACGCAGTATGATGTGTATCATCTGAGAGACAATTACTATATATATACCAAGACCATCATATACATATATTTATGTGTGTGTGTGTGTGTGTGTGTGTGTGTGTGTAGATTGTTCTGAGTTAGGTTTTGCCCCGTGTAATATTTTCAGTGTCTACGTGACGTTTCGGTGAAATCACATTCACCATCATCAGGCTGAAGTTTTAAGCTTCGTGCTGCTGTAAATATGGAATGTTTGCAACTGCCATTTGTTCCTTATATACAGTGTTGGGGATGGAGATTTGGTTTGAATGTAGCAAATAGATTGGGTGACTATGTTTTTAGTGATTTGATTGGTTGATGGAATCACAATTACTTGAAGGATTGACATGGTGATGATTATGATATGTTTTTTTGTTTAAGGCTGGTTTCCAAATCTCTGGTAGGCGGGACGGGTATATGTATGTAGATTGTTCTGAGTTCGGGTTTTGCCCCGTGTAATATTTTGAGTGTCTATGCGACGTTTCAGTGAAATCACATTCACCATCATCAGGCTGAAGTTACGTGAGAGTGAAGCTTATAACTTCAGCCTGATGATGGTGAATGTGATTTCACCGAAACGTCGCATAGACACTCAAAATATTACACGGGGCAAAACCCGAACTCAGAACAATCTACATATATATCTGTGTGTGTGTGTGTTTTCGTAGATTTTCACGGGTACAGGTATGACAGTCTTGGCATATTCGGGTTTCTTCCCGTGTAGGATTTGGAAATTTCTGGCGACATTTCAACGAGGTCCCACTCGTCATCTTCAGGCTGGTGTTTCTGTCCTTGTTCTAGGGCGAACACAGCGAGACCTGAGCTGCCTTCCTTCTATAAATACTGGTGGCTGGGTGTGGTTTGATGGCTCAGCAATTGCCTGCTGTGTAGAAACTTCCTGGTGCTTCAGTGGGGTAACACCTGGGGTCGTTGATGTAACTGAGGTATGCTGATTAGTTAATGATTGTGGATTAGGTGTCATATCCTGAGTAGTTGGAGCTTTCAGGCTACTTGATTGTTTTGCAATGTGTGTTCTGAGTCTGGTTTCAGTTTCTATGGCTGGGATACGTTTGTTAATGAGGGCTGGTTTCCAGAAATTTCCAAATCCTACACGGGAAGAAACCCAAATATGCCAAGACCGTCATATATATGAAGGGATTGGATACTGTAGCCTAGAGGATAATTCTCTGCCTTACAAGGCAAAGGTTGCAAGTTCAAGTTCCAGTGGGTATGGCTAGCTGATGAGGCCAAAATAAGGCCGAAATAGATCTATCCTAGTCTCCCTTTATTTTCAAATTCAGCAAAAAAACATGTGACATATATATATATATATATTTGTTTTCGTAGATTTTCACAGGTATATGTATGTAGATTGTTCTGAGTTCGGGTTTTGCCCCGTGTAATATTTTGAGTGTCTATGCGACATTTCAGTGAAATCACATTCACCATCAGGCTGAAGTTTTAAGCTTCATGTTGCTGTAACTATGAAATGTTTGCAACTGCCATTTCTTCCTTATATATAGTGTTGGGGGTGGAGATTTGGTTTGAATGTAGCAAATAGATTGGGTGACTATGTTTTAGTGATTTGATTGGTTGGTGGAATCACACTTACTTGAAGGATTGATATGGTGATTATTATGATATGTTTTTTTGTTTAAGGCTGGTTTCCATATATATATATGACGGTCTTGGTATATTCGGGTTTCTTCCCATGTAGGATTTGGAAATTTCTGGCGACGTTTCGACGAGGTCTCATTCGTCATCTTCAGGATGGTGTTTCTGTCCTTGTTCTCAGGCGAACTCTGTGAGACCTGAGCTGCCTTCCTTCTATAAATACTGGTGGCTGGGTGTGGTTTGATGGCTCAGCAATTGCCTGCTGTGTAGAAACTTCCTGGTGAGTCATACCTGTACCCGTGAAAATTTACGAAAACATATATATATTTGTTTTCGTAGATATATATATTTGTTTTCGTAGATATATATATATTGGATTTATATGCCGCCCATCTCTGGAGAATCGGGGTGGAGTACAACATATAAAAAAGAACAATAAAATATAATGCGCTAAATCCAATTAAGTAAAATTAAATAAACTACTCTAAAATTGTTAGCTCTATTAAAAAATCAATCATACCCATTTGAACAACAACTATATATAACACCCGTTCGCCTAGCTACCCAGCCTGAGGTGGGGGGTGACCCAGGAAGGAGAACACAGGACACTTGAAGCAAATTGTCACGAGCGACACTGGTAAGGTTGTAAGTCGGGGACTTAACAGTTCACTTGAATGTTGATGATCGTTCAAGCCACTCCCAACTGGTCACATGGCTGGCAAGCTACTCCTCCCCAGTCGCATGACCATTAAGTCACACCCACAAAATAAGCCACACCCAGTGTGGCAGCAAAAATTTTGGCTGCCCATTACTGCCCAAACATCTGAGGACACACATGAGTCTCAGAGCCAACCCATTGCCAAAGTTTCTGCTCCCCTCGGAAACCCTGCAGACGTGCAGTGACCACCCTTGTCCCACCCCCAGGGCCTGCTCCCCGCTCACTTCTTGCCCTGGTACTTGACCTTAAAGACATGGATGGAGCCGTTGGCGAGGGCTACCACAAAATGCCCGTCCCCAGCCATGGTGATCATACGTGGCTTGAAGATGCTGTTCTCTGTTGTGAGAAAAGGTCCCAGCTCCTCCCCGGACTCCGAAAAGGCCACAACCTTGTTCAGCTCCCGAAGGACCACATAGATGAACCCGGGGGCATCGGTACAGACACTGCCCGGCTGACTCTCACCCAGCTGTCCTTCCTGGTATTCGGCCACCAGGTCCCCATTCCTGGCCAGCAGCATCACACTATGTCGGTACCAATCAGAGGCCACAAATCCCTCTTTCCACCTGCCCAGGAACACCAGGGCCCTCTCTTGGGAGCCCTTGGGCACAATTACCTCCAGGAGTTGCCCTTCCATGTTGAACACATCCAGGCGTGCTGCCACAGACACGACCACGCAGTTCCTATCACAGGTGATCACTGCGTGGCTGGCCTGGCCCCCCTTGAGCACCTTTTGCCACATAATGCTCCCCATTTCATTTAAGGCATAGAGCTGAGACCCAGCAGTGAAGACCACCTTGTTGCCCACAGCAGCCACGCTGAAAGGGGCCACATCTCTCGGCACCGGGATCGTGCCCTTGAACTCGCCCTGCATGGAGAAGCGCTTCAACTTCTTGTTCTCCTGGTCGGCCACCAGGATTTCACTGGAGCCAAACGGGCACAAGCCGGTGATTCGTGGCGGCTTCTTGTCAGTCAGGACTTTCACCCAGAAGCTGCAGAGGGAGACAGGCTTCGGGGTCAAGCGGGGGGCCTCTGGCCTGTTGGAGGAAGGTGTCCCACTGACTCCCACCAGCCCAGAGCCTTCCGCACTGGGGGCCTTTTCCTGCCTGGAGGCCTCCGCCGCCCCTTCTACTCCCTGGGGCTGCCACGGCTTTGCTTTCTTTTGAGCTTGCTTGGTGGAGTCGCCCTCCAGGGCAGGTGCCGTGGCCTTCTCGTGGAACTCCAGGCGGAAGAGGCTGCAGGCGCAGAGGAGGCCCGGCTGGATGTGGAGCTTGGGGACCTGCACAGCGAGAGTCTCCCAGGAGAAGCCCTGCAGCTGCCTCAGCCGCTCCGAGATCATCTGCTCCAGGGACACAACCTCTTCCTCATGGCCCAGGTTCAGCACCTTCCGGGCGAAGGCCACCGTGGTGGAGGCCACCTGCTCCTGGAAGGCCAGCTCAGAAAGCAGACGCCGGGAGGCCTCCTTGCGCTCCTCCAGGTGGGCCGAGAGCTGGCCCAGGACCTTCCCCCTGTGGCTCAGCAGCTGCTCCACAGCCTTGGCACATGTCTGCTCCACCATGGTGCGGATGTTCGCCTCGCACTCCTCCATCTCCTTGATCTCCTCCTCCAGGCCTGCCCTGCCCCTGGCGATGAGCTGCACCTTCTCTTCCACCCCGGCCAAAAGGCCCGTGATGACAGGTCGGCGGGCTTTGGCAGCCTCTGACAGGCGCAGGCATGGATGCTCCAGGTGAAGCCCAAGGCGACACTCTCGGCAGAGGGCGACAGCGCAGGGAATGCAGAAGTACTGCAGGTCTTCGCCCTGGTGCTCCTTGCAGCGTGAGGCCTGACGCCTGCGGACCTCCTCGTTGTACTTCCCAGAGCAGTAGGCCTCCATGTCGACCACGAGGTGGCTGTGGGTCAACCGGGAGCAACGGTGCCCACGGGCACAGGACTGGCAAAGGTGGTCGGCACAGTCAATGCAGTGAGACACCGCAACAGAGCCGGTGCCTTGGCCAATCAGCGGGCACAGGCTGCAGGCACTCTGGGTGGCCGCCTCGACCGGAGGCACCAAGTCCAGGAGGCCATTGATGAAGAAGTTGGTCTTCAAGCCTTCGACGCCATCTGGGAGGGACACCACCTCGCGGCATTCAGGGCACCGCAGCTCCTGCTTGGACTCCCACTGCAGCTTCTTCAGGCAATCCTGGCAGTAGGTGTGGAGGCAGGGCAGGATTTTGGGCTGGCGATAGTGGCCCAGGCAGATGGTGCAAGTCAGGAAGCCGCTGGAAAGGGTCTCCCAGAGGGAGGATTCGTGGGCGGCCATCGGGCCTCTTCCTGTCCAGAGAAGCCGGGAGGAAGGCCAAGCCCAACCTGGGCAGTACCTGGAAGGGAAGGGCAGAGGGGTGGAACCAGGTCCAAGCAGGGCCCCCCCCAGTCCCACCCCCAGCCCAGGCCTGCTCTAGTGGTGGCTGGGGGAGCCTTGTGGGGCTCAGCGAGCCAGTTTGGTTCCAGCCCCAGGGAGAGGGGGCTGAAGGCAGGAGCTGCGGCCACCAGGCATCCAAGGAAACTTTGCTGGCCCGGGGAACCAGCTCTTCTGGCCAGCAGAGGCCCTTCTGACTAACCTGGGGGGGGACCCGGAGAGCTCCCGCTGCTGTCACTGTCACCACCACCACCAGGGACTTTGTGATCAGGAGACGGAAATGCAGAGAAGCTGCCCAGAGGCACAGAGACACCTGCAAAAGCTGGAATGGAACAGAGCCCTCGGCGGGGTGGACTCTTCCCCCCAGAGGGGCCCAGAGACTCCCTCAACCCATCTGGGGCCCAGCTTCCCCTGCAGGACAAGGGTTTGGACTTGGGGACTCCAAAGGCCTTTCCTGCTGGGGCTGCTCAGGGGAGGAAGGGGCTTCTCTGTGAGGGAGCCAAGGGTAAGGTGACCAGACAACCCGCTTTCAGTGGGACAGTCACGCTTTTCATCATTTGTCCCGCTTTTTCCCCCCTCCCAACCAGCCCCCTTGGGAAGAGACTGGAGGGAGGGGATTCCGGGCTCTCCGATGCTGCCTCGCCCACCCTGCCCCTAACCCAGCTTGGACAGAGGTCTCTGCATGGATTTCAGGCCAGCTGTGCAGGACCTTTGCTCGCCCGTTTCCTCTGCCCTGCCCCCGGTTGAGCCCAGTCGTGTCCCGGCGCTGCAGCCCTGCACAAGAGGGAACGGAAGACGGGAGGATTTGGCGGGACCCAGGAGGAGCTTAAGGGCTGGCCAGGCCTCTATTGGCTGCTCTTCCCTCCCAGCCCCCCCCCCCCCCGCTCCAAAAAGGAAAGCCGGCTTCGTGGGTCAGTAATGGGACAACGGAACTGGGGGGGGTCATCCTTCCATTCCCCCCCCACAGCTGGCCTTCTACGTCAGTCTTGAGCCAGGCGGGGTGTATGAAAGAGCAGCGGAGGAACTTGGAGGGTGGGTCAGGGGGCTTTCTGGGTCCGCTTGTCAGAGACTCCGCGGGACAAAGGAAGCACCTGCTGAGCCTTCGGACCCGCTTCCCTCCTCCACCTACTCTCCCGCCTTCACCTCCACCTGGGCACCATTGGGGCAGGGAAGAGAGATAAAGAAAGAAAGGGAGTCAAAGAGAAAGGGAATGAGAGAAAGAGAGGGAGGGAAAGCAGGAGAGAGAAAGATACAGGGAGGGTGGAAGAGAGAAAAGAGAGGAACAGAGAGAGAGAGAAAGAAAGAAAGAAAGGGAGAGAGAGAGAAAGAGAATGGGAGGAAGAGAGAGAGAAAAAGAGAGAGGGAGGGAAAGAGGGAGAGAGAATGACAGATAGAGGGAGGGAGGAAGAGAAAGAAAGAGGAAGGAAGAGAGAGAAAGAGAGAGAAAGAGAGGGAGGAAGAAAGAGAGAGAGATAAAATTTCTAATTTTTTTGGGCTAAACTTTTTTAGCCCCCCCACCCCCACTCAATGGTGTCCCTCTTTCCCAATCTTAAAATCTGGTAACTTTAGCCAAGGGCTGTTTCCAGGAATGCCTGGGGGGTGGGGAGAGTCTGCTTGCTTTGATGTGGGGCTTTGGGGCAGTAAGAAAAGACCAGCCACTCAATATGGGCTCATTCCGTTCCATGCATCCCTGGTTTTTACACAGATCCAGGCTCTCTTCAGTGCCAAGGGCTTGGCCCAGGGGTGAGTCATGGGAGGGGGAGGCAGAGGGAGGCAGAGCGGCTGTGCCCCCCCGCCCCCCCTCGCAAAAAACCCTCCTTCCCTCCCTCCCCCAGTGCCCTCCAATGAGAGCTGCCCCCAGAAGGGACAACTGAGTCAAAAGTCCAGCCTTCCAGAAAGTGAGGACTTGGATCTGTGTAAAACCCAGGGATGGATGTGACGGAATGAGCCCATGCTGAGTGGCTGGCCTTCTCCTATTGCCCCCTCATCCCTGGAGTAGCCCAAGCAGGAAAGGCCTCCAGAGCCCCCAGGACCCTTGTCATGCGGGGGAAGCTGGGCCCCAAATGGGTTGGGGGAGTCTCTGGGCCCCTCAGGGGGAGAGAGTCCACTCCACCGAGGGCTCTGTTCCATTCCAGCTTTTGCAGGTGTCTCTGTGCCTCTGGGCAGCTTCTCTGGGTTTCTGCTTCCACCCAGCAGCACCTGATCCAGGTGTCGGTGAGGGTGACAGTGGCAGCAGCATTGGCAGCTCACCAGGTGAGAAGGGGAAGAGCCCCCCAACCCAGGTGTAGCCCAGGTCTTCCCCAGGCCGGGCGGGAACCTGGCAGCCCTAGAGGGCTCTTGTTCTTCCGACACAGGGGAGGCGGCAACTTTGGAAAGTTATTTATTTTTATTTTATTTTATAAGGGACATGCTTGTTTATACTTGTTGTTAGATAGGGTGAATGGAAGAGGCAGGCAGTAGTGGCTTCAAAACAACAGAGAGTCTTCTCTGTGGTGGCCCCGGCCCTCTGGAATCAACCCCCTCCAGAGATTCTCACTGCCCCCACCCTCCTCGCCATTCAAAAGAGTCTTAAGACTCACTTATGTCGCCAGGCATGGGGCAATTAGATCATGCCCCCCCCTCCTGACTACCAAATGTGATGTGTGGTTTTAATATAGTGGGATCTTAGCTTGTAGTTTTAATTAATTAGATTTGTTTACACATTGTTTTATATTGGACCACAGAACCTATGAGACCGCCTTCTGCCGCACGAATCCCAGCAGCTCATTAGGTCCCACAGAATTGGCCTTCTCCAGGTCCCGTCGACAAAACAATGCCGTCTGGTGGGACCCAGGGGAAGAGCCTTCTCTGTGGTGGCCCCGGCCCTCTGGAATCAACTCCCCCCCGGAGATTCGAACTGCCCCCACCCTCCTTTTCCGCCAGGTGGAGGGGGATTAATCTCCCCCCCTCCTTTTTTCGCTGACCTTTATTATGTTTATGTTCAGTTGGACTGAGTGTGTATGATTGTGTAACAGATGGGGGGTTTATAATAATGTACTTTAAATTAGTTTTTTAAAGTTTTTAACATTAGATTTGTATTTATATTGTATTGCTGTTATGTTGTGAGCTGCCCAGAGTCTTCGGAGATGGGTGGCATACAAATCTTATTATTATTATTATTATTATTATTATTATTATTATTATTAATAATAATAATAACAACAACAACTACTGCTCTGTATTTCGCAACTATTTACAGCCCAACAAAGACTCTTGTCTGACAGTCAGCCTTTTTATATGGAGCTCCCAGATAGTCCAGCCAATCAGCAATCAGTATTTTCCCTCCAAAATGGAGGATCTGACTGAAGCCTATGTGCCTCAGTCTGAGAATGTAACAGTCACCATTTTGTTTTCGGATGGATTTTTTGAATTTTATTTTTCTTCTGAGCATGAGCAGAAGCCGGGTTTCCGGCACCGGTCGCTGTTAGAGTGAATGAAAGAGGCAGACAGTAGGGGGTTCAAAACAACAGCTCTTACTTTCGCAACTATTTACAGCCCAGCAAAGGCTGTTGTCAAAGGCAATGTTTCCCAACCTTGGCAACTTGAAGATATTTGGACTTCAACTCCCAGAATTCCCCAGCCAGCGAATGGTAAAGGGAGATACCATTCACCGGGGTGGGTGGGTGGGAGCCTTGATTAAAAATTTGGTCTATATGAAGCAACAAAAAAATTTCACAGAGTGCAAAAATAGTATTGTAATATATATATTTTAATTTCAACATAAGTACAATTTACAAATATAATACATTTAAAAAATTATGCATAGTATTATTTTATTCTTTGGCATATTTCTCATTTGAGTGAATTTAGTAGATTGCTATCGTTGTCTAAAAGTTCATGAAATTTTTCACAAGAATTTGTTAAATTATATTTCCCACATAAAATGGCTTTCAAAGTCTCCACACTTAATTGCGATTTTTCTGATGTCCACACTTTATTTACCGTAGAAAAACCGCGCTCAGTCACAGCATTAGTTCCTGGTAAAGACACGTAAGTCGTGTCACTTTCAAGGCGGGCGCTAGACTTTTTGCTGCCACTGTAAAATATAAGCAATACAAGTACTGTCTCCTAAATTCAAGAAAATTTACATATTTATGAAATAAATAAAATTACCTAAATTATCTGAATAGCTGATTTGTTGACATCACTTGTTTAACTAACACTAGCACGCAGTACGATGTGTATCGTCTGAGAGTCTGAGTTCGGGTTTTGCCCCATGTAATATTTTGAGTGTCTATGCGACGTTTCGGTGAAATCACATTCACCATCATCAGGCTGAAGTTATAAGCTTCGTGCTGCTGTATATTTACATATATTTACAGCAGCACGAAGCTTATAACTTCAGCCTGATGATGGTGAATGTGATTTCACCAAAACGTCACATAGACACTCAAAATATTACACGGGGCAAAACACGAACTCAGAACAATCTACATATATATACCCGTGAAAATGTAAGAAAACATATATATATACACATACAGATAGAATTGTCGGCTATCAATAAAATTAACTGCCTTGGAAATGGCCCTGCGTTGGGCCGAGAGGCAAATGAGGAGCTGTGATGTTCCTTCAATACACCAGGGTGATTCGACATAAAAATATGTAACCCTTCCCTGGTGCAGAGCTGAAGGGATTGGATACTGTAGCCTAGAGGATAATTCTCTGCCTTACAAGGCAAAGGTTGCAGGTTCAAGTCCCAGTGGGTATGGCTAGCTAATAAGGCCAAAATAGATCTATCCTAGTCTCCCTTAATTTTCAATTTCAGCAAAAAAACATGTGATATATGTATGTATGTATGTATATATATGTATATGTGTATGTATATGTATATATATATATATATATATATATATATATATATATATGTCACATGTATGTATGTATATATATATATTCGTAGATTTTCATGGGTACAGGTATGACGGACTTGGTATATTCGGGTTTCTTCCCGTGTAGGATTTAGAAATTTCTGGCAACGTTTCGATGAGGTCCCACTCGTCATCTTCAGGCTGGTGATTCTGTCCCTGTTCTAGGGTGAACACAGCGAGACCTGAGCTGCCTTCCTTCTATAAATACTGGTGGCTCGGTGTGGTTTGATGGCTCAGCAATTGCCTGCTGTGTAGAAACTTCCTGGTGAGTCATTGGGGTAACACCTGGGGTTGTTGATTTATAGAAGGAAGGCAGCTCAGGTCTCGCTATGTTCGCCCTAGAACAGGGACAGAAGCACCAGCCTGAAGATGACAATTAAGGGAGACTAGGATGGTCCCATTTCGGCCTTGTTCTGGCCTCATCAGCTAGCCACACCCTTTCCTTTACTGGGATTCGATCTGGTGAACTCTGCCTTGTAAAGCAGAGAAATATATATATAAATATATATATATATATATATATATATATATATATATATATATATATATATATACACACACACACGCACACATATACATACATACATACCCGTGAAAATCTACGAAAACAAATATATATATATATATAAATGATTTATATGCCACCCACCTCTGGAGAATATCGGGGTGGAGTACAACATATAAAAAAGAACAATAGAATATAATGCGCTACATCCAATTAAGTAAAATTAAATAAACTACTCTAAAATCGTTAGCTCTATTAAAAAATCAATCATACCCATTTGAACAACAACTATATATAACACCCGTTCACCTAGCTACCCAGCCTGAGGTGGGGGGTGACCCAGGAAGGAGAGCACAGGACACTTGAAGCAAATTGTCACGAGTGACACTGGTAAGGTTGTAAGTCGGGGACTTAAGAGTTCACTTGAACGTTGATGATCGTTCAAGCCACTCCCAACTGGTCACATGGCCGGCAAGATACTCCTCCCCAGTCACATGACCATTAAGCCACACCCACAGTGTGGCAGCAAAACCTTTGGCTGCCCATTACTGCCCAAACATCTGAGGACACACACGAGTCTCAGAGCCAACCCATTGCCAAAGTTCTGCTCCCCTCTGAAACCCTGCAGACGTGCAGTAACCACCCTTGTACCACCCCCAGGGCCAGCTCCCCGCTCACTTCTTGCCCTGGTACATGACCTTAAAGACATGGATGGAGCCATTGGCGAGGGCTACCACAAAACGCCCGTTCCCAGCCATGGTGATCATACGTGGCTTGAAGATGCTGTTCTCTGTTGTGAGAAAAGGTCCCAGCTCCTCCCCAGACTCCGAAAAGGCTACAACCTTGTTCAGCTCCCGAAGGATCACATAGATGAACCCGGGGGCATCGACACAGACGCTGCCCGGCTGACTCTCCCCCAGCTGTCCTTCCTGGTATTCGGCCACCAGGTCCCCATTCCTGGCCAGCAGCACCACGCTACGTCGGTACCAATCAGAGGCCACAAATCCATCTTTCCACCTGCCCAGGAACGCCAGGGCCCTCTCTTGGGAGCCCTTGGGCACAATCACCTCCAGGAGTTGCCCTTCCATGTTGAACACCTCCAGACGTGCTGCCACAGACACGACCACACAGTTCCTATCACAGGTGGTCACTGCGTGGCTGGCCTGGCCCCCCTTGAGCACCTTTTGCCACATAATGCTCCCCATTTCATTTAAGGCATAAAGCTGCGACCCAGCAGTGAAGACCACCTTGTTGCCCACGGCAGCCATGCTGAACGGGGCCACGTCTCTCGGCACCGGGATCGTGCCCTTGAACTCGCCCTGTATGGAGAAGCGTTTCAACTTCTTGTTCTCCTGGTCAGCCACCAGGATTTCGTTGGAGCCAAACGGGCACAAGCCGGTGATTCGTGGCGGCTTCTTGTCAGTCAGGACTTTCACCCAGAAGCTGCAGAGGGAGACAGGCTTTGGGGTCAAACATGGGGCCTCTCGCCTGTTGGAGGAAGGGATCCCACTGACTCCCACCAGCCCAGAGCTTTCCGCACTGGGGGCCTTTTCCCCTTCTACTCCCTGGGGCTGCCCCGGCTTTGCTTTCTTCTGAGCTTGCTTGGTGGAGTCGCCCTCCAGGGCAGCTGCCGTGGCCTTCTCGTGGAACTCCAGGCGGAAGAGGTTGCAGGCACAGAGTAGGCCCGGCTGGATGTGGAGCTTGGGGACCTGCATGGTGATGGTCTCCCAGGAGAAGCCCTGCAGCTGCCTCAGTCGCTCCGAGATCATCTGCTCCAGGGACACGACCTCCTCCTCATGGCCCAGGTTCAGCACCTTCTGGGCGAAGGCCACCGTGGTGGAGGCCACCTGCTCCTGGAAGGCCAGCTCGGAAAGCAGCCGCCGGGAGGCCTCCTTGCGCTCCTCCAGGTGGGCCGAGAGCTGGCCCAGGACCTTCCCCCTGTGGCTCAGCAGCTGCTCCACGGCCTTGGCGCACGTCTGCTCCACCATGCTGCGGATGTTCGCCTCGCACTCCTCCATCTCCTTGATCTCCTCCTCCAGGCTGGCCCTGCCCCTGGTGATGAGCTGCACCTTCTCTTCCACCCCGGCCAAGAGGCCCGTGATGACAGGTCGGCGGGCTTTGGCGGCCTCTGACAGGCGCAGGCATGGATGCTCCAGGTGAAGCCCAAGGCGACACTCTCGGCAGAGGGCGACAGCGCAGGGGATGCAGAAGTACTGCAGGTCTTCGCCCTGGTGCTCCTTGCAGCGTGAGGCCTGACGCCTGCGGACCTCCTCGTTGTACTTCCCAGAGCAGTAGGCCTCCATGTCGACCACAAGGTGGCTGTGGGTCAGCCGGGAGCAATGGTGCCCACGGGCACAGGACTGGCAAAGGTGGTCGGCACAGTCGATGCAGTGAGACACCGCAACAGAGCCGGTGCCTTGGCCAATCAGCGGGCACAGGCTGCAGGCACTCTGGGTGGCCGCCTCGACCGGAGGCACCAAGTCCAGGAGGCCATTGATGAAGAAGTTGGTCTTCAAGCCTTCAACGCCATCTGGGAGGGACACCAACTCACGGCATTCAGGGCACCGCAGCTCCTGTTTGGACCCCCGCGGCAGCTTCTTCAGGCAATCCTGGCAGTAGGTGTGGAGGCAGGGCAGGATTTTGGGCTGGCGATAGTGGCCCAGGCAGATGGTGCATGTCAGGAAGCCGCTGGAAAGGGTCTCCCAGAGGGAGGATGCGTGGGCGGCCATCGGGCCTGTCCAGAGAAGCCGGGAGGAAGGCCGAGCCCAACCTGGGCAGTACCTGGAAGGGAAGGGCAGAGGGGTGGAACCAGGTCCAAGGAGCCTACCACAGTCCCACCCCCAGGCCAGGCCTGCTCTAGTGGTGGCTGGGGGAGCCTTGTGGGGCTCAGGGTCCCAGCTTGGTTCCAGCCCCAGGGAGAGGGGGCTGAAGGCAGGAGCTGCGGCCACCAGGCATCCAAGGAAACTTTGCTGGCCCGGGGAACCAGCTCTTCTGGCCAGCAGAGGCCCTTCTGACTAACCTGGGGGGACCTGGAGAGCTCCCGCTGCCGTCACTGTCACCACCACCACCACCAGGGACTTTGTGATCAGGAGACGGAAATGCAGAGAAGCTGCCCAGAGGCACAGAGACACCTGCAAAAGCTGGAATGGAACAGAGCCCTTGGCGGGGTGGACTCTTCCCCCCAAAGGGGCCCAGAGACTCCCTCAACCCATCTAGGGCCCAGCTTCCCCTGCAGGACAAGGGTCTTTGACTTGGGGGCTCCAAAGGCCTTTCCTGCTTGGGCTGCTCAGGGGAGGAAGGGGCTTCTCTGTGAGGGAGCCAAGGGTAAGGTGACCAGACATTCCACTTTCAGTGGGACAGTCACGCTTTTCATCATTTGTCCCGCGTCCCGTGCCCTTTGAAAAATGTCCCGCTTTTTTCCCCCTCCCAACCATCCCCCTTGGGAAGAGGCTGGAGGGAGGGGATTCCGGGCTCTCCGATGCTGTCTCGCCCTCCCCGCCCCTAACCCAGCTTGGCCAGAGGTCTCTGCGTGGACTTCAGGCCAACTGTGCAGGGCCTTTGCTCACCCGTTTCCCCTGCCCTGCCCCTGGATGGGCCCAGTCGTGTCCGGCGCTGCAGCCCTGCACAAGAGGGAACGGCAGGCGGGAGGATTTGGCGCGACCCAGGAGGAGCTTAAGGGCTGTCCAGGCCTCTGGTGGCTGGTCAGTAATGGGACAACGGAACTGGGGGGGTGTCATCCTTCCATCCCCCCCCCTGCAGCTGGCCTTCTATGTCAGTCTTAAGCCAGGCAGGGTGTATGAAAGAGCAGCGGAGGAACTTGGAGGGCGGGTCAGGGGGCTATCTGGTTCCGCTGGGCAGAGACTCCGCAGGACAAAGGAAGCACCTGCTGAGCCTTCGGACCCACGTCCCTCCTCCGCCTACTCTCCCGCCTTCACCTCTACCCAGGCACCATTGAAGTAAAGAAAGAAAGGGAGAGAGAGAGAAAGAGAAAGAGAATGGAAGGAAGAGAGAGAGAGAAAGAGAGAGAGGGAGGGAAAGCAGGAGAGAGAAAGACAGAAGGAGGGAGGAAGGGAGAAAAGAGATGAAGAGAGAGAGAGAAAGGAAGGAAGGAAGCGAGAGAGAAAAAAATAGAGTGGGAGGAAGAGAGAGAGAGCAAAAAAGAGAGGAAGGAAGAGAGAAGGAAAGAGGGACAGAAAGATAGAGAGAAAGAAAGAGGAAGGAAGAGAGAGAAAGCGAGAGCGAGGGAGAAAGAGAGAGAAAGGGAGAGAAAGGGAGGGAGGAAGAAAGAGAGAGAGAGAGAGAGAAATTCTATTTTTGGGGGGGCTAAACTTTTTTAGCCCCCCCACCCCCACTCAATGGTGTCCCTCTTTCCCAATCTTAAAATCTGGTCACTTTAGCCAAGGGTTGTTTACAGGAATGCCTGCGGGGGGGGGAGAGTCTGCTTGCTTTGATGTGGGGCCGCTCTTTGGGGCAATAAGAAAAGACCAGCCACTCAATATGGGCTCATTCCGTCCCATCCATGCCTGGTTTTTACACAGATCCAGGCTCTCTTCAGTGCCAAGGGCTTGGCCCAGGGGTGAGTCATGGGAGGGGGAGGCAGAGGGAGGCAGAGCAGCTGTGCCGCCGCCCCCCACCCCACCCCCGCAGAAAACCCTCCTTCCCTCCCTCCCCCAGTGCCCTCCAATGAGAGCTGCCCCCAGAAGGGACAACTGAGTCAAAAGTGCAGCCTGCCAGAAAGTGAGGACTTGGATCTGTGTAAAAACCAGGGATGGATGGGACGGAATGAGCCAATGCTGAGTGGCTGGTCTTCTCCTATTGCCCCCTCCTCCCCTGAGCAGCCTGAGCAGGAAAGGCCTCTGGACCTGCCAAGACCCTTGTCCTGCAGGGGAAGCTGGGTCCCAGATGGGTTGGGGGAGTCTCTGGGCCCCTCAGGGGAGAAGAGTCTACTCCGCCGAGTGCTCTGTTCCATTCCAGTTTTTGCAGGTGTCTCTGTGCCTCTGGGCAGCTTCCCTGGGTTTCTCCTTCCACCCTGCAGCACCTGATCCAGGTGTCGGTGAGGGTGACAGTGGCAGCAGCATTGGCAGCTCACCAGGTGAGAAGGGGAAGAGCCCCCCAGCCCAGGTGTAGCCCAGGTCTTCCCCAGGCCGGGCGGGAACCTGGCAGCCCTAGAGGGCTCTTGTTCTTCCGACACAGGGGAGGCGGCAACTTTGGAAATTTATTTATTTTTATTTTATTTTATAAGGGACATGCTTGTTTATACTTGTTGTTAGATAGGGTGAATGGAAGAGGCAGGCAGTAGTGGCTTCAAAGCAACAGAGAGTCTTCTCTGTGGTGGCCCCGGCCCTCTGGAATCAGCTCCCTCCAGAGATTCGCACTGCCCCCACCGTCCTCGCCATTCAAAAGAGTCTTAAGACTCACTTATGTCGCCAGGCATGGGGCAATTAGATCATGCCCCCCCCTCCTGACTACCAAATGTGATGTGTGGTTTTAATATAGTGGGATCTTAGCTTGTAGTTTTAATTAATTAGATTTGTTTACACATTGTTTTATATTGGACCACAGAACCTATGAGACCGCCTTCTGCCGCACGAATCCCAGCAGCCGATTTGGTCTCACAGAGTTGGCCTTCTCCAGGTCCCGTCGACAAAACAATGCCGTCTGGCGAGACCCAGAGGAAGAGCCTTCTCTGTGGTGGCCCCGGCCCTCTGGAATCAACTCCCCCTGGAGATTCGAACTGCCCCCACCCTCCTTTGCCGCCAGGTGTAGGGGGATTAATCTCTCCCCCTCCTTTTTTCGCTGACCTTTATTATGTTTATGTTCAGTCGGACTGAGTGTGTATGATTGTGTAACAGATAAGTTTTTATAATAATGTACTTTAAATTAGTTTTTTAAAGTTTTTAAAATTAGATTTGTATTCATATTGTATTGCTGTTATGATGTGAGCTGCCCCGAGTCTTCGGAGAGGGGTGGCATACAAATCTAAATAATAATAATAATAATAATAATAATAATAATAATAATAATAATAATAACAACAACAACAACAACTACTTCTACTACTACTGATCTGACTGATGCCTATGTGCCTCAGTCTGAGAATGAAACAGTCACCATTTTGTTTTCGGATGGATTTTTTGAATTTTTTTTTTCTTCTGAGCATGCGCAGAAGCCGAGTTTCCGGCACCGGTCGCTGTTAGAGTGAATGAAAGAGGCAGACAGTAGGGGGTTCAAAACAACAGCTCTTAATTTCGCAACTATTTACAGCCCAGTCTAAGGCAATGTTTCCCAACCTTGGCAACTTGAAGATATTTGGACTTCAACTCCCAGAATTCCCCAGCCAGCGAATGGTAAAGGGAGATACCATTCACCAGGGTGGGGGTGGGGGGGGTCTTGATTAAAAATTTGGTCTATATGAAGCAACAAAAAAATTTCACAGAGTGCAAAAATAGTATTGTAATATATATATTTTTAATTTCAACATAAGTACAATTTACAAATATAATACATTTAAAAAATTATGCATAGTATTATTTTATTCTTTGGCATATTTCTCATTTAAGTGAATTTAGTAGATTGCTGTCGTTGTCTAAAAGGTCATGAAACTTTTCACAATAATTTGTTAAATTATATTTCCCACATAAAATGGCTTTCAAAGTCTCCACACATAATTGCGATTTTTCTGATGTCCACACTTTATTTACCGTAGAAAAACCACGCTCAGTCACAGCATTAGTTCCTGGTAAAGACACGTAAGTCGTGTCACTTTCAAGGCCGGCGCTAGACTTTTTGCCGCCACTATAAAATATAAGCAATATGAGTACTGTCTGCTAAATTCAAGAAAATTTACATATTTATGAAATAAATAAAATTACTTACCTAAATTATCTGAATAGCTGATTTGTTGACATCACTTGTTTAACTAACACTAGCACACAGTACGATGTGAATCGTCTGAGACACAATTACAATATGTATGTATGTATGTATGTATGTATGTATGTATGTATGTATGTATGTAGATTGTTCTGAGTTCGGGTTTTGCCCCGTGTAATATTTTGAGTGTCTATGCGACGTTTCAGTGAAATCACATTCACCATCATCAGGCTGAAGTTATAAGCTTCGTGCTGCTGTATATTTACATATATTTACAGCAGCACGAAGCTTATAACTTCAGCCTGATTATGGTGAATGTGATTTCACCGAAACGTCGCATAGACACTCAAAATATTACACGGTGCAAAACCCGAACTCAGAACAATCTACATATATATACCCGTGAAAATCTACGAAAACATATACTGTATATATACACATACAGATAGAATTGTCGGCTATCAATAAAATTAACTGCCTTGGAAATGGACCTGCGTTGGGCCGAGAGGCAAATAAGGAGCTGTGATGTTCCTTCAATACACCAGGGTGATTCGACATAAAAATATGTAACCCTTCCCTGGTGCAGAGCTGAAGGGATTGGATACTGTAGCGTAGAGGATAATTCTCTGCCTTACAAGGCAAAGGTTGTGCAGGTTCAAGTCCCAGTGGGTATGGCTAGCTGATGAGGCCAAAATAAGGCCGAAATACATCTATCCTAGTCTCCCTTAATTTTCAATTCCAGCAAAAAAACATGTGACATATATATATATATTTTCGTAGATTTTCACGGGTACAGGTATGACGGACTTGGCATGTCCCTGTACTGGTGGCTGGGTGTGGTTTGATGGCTCAGCAATTGCCTGCTGTGTAGAAACTTCCTGGTGAGTCAGTGGGGTAACATCTGGGGTTGTTGATTTATAGAAGGAAGGCAGCTCAGGTCTCGCTGTGTTCACCCTAGAACAGGGACAGAAGCACCAGCCTGAAGATGACGAGTGGGACCTCATCGAAACGTTGCCAGAAATTTCTAAATCCTACACAGGAAGAAACCCGAATATACCAAGACTGTCATATATATATATATACAGTGTATATGTATGTATGTATGTATGTATGTGTATGGAATTCCATTTTACAACAACACGAAGCTTGGAACTTCAGACTGATGATGGTGAATGTGATTTCACCGAAACGTCGCATAGACATGCAAAATATTACACAGGGCAAAACCCGAACTCAGAGCAATCTACACACATATATATATATATATATATATTATTTATATGCCACCCACCTCAATAGAATATAATGCGCTAAATCCAATTAAGTAAAATTAAATAAACTACTCTAAAATCGTTAGCTCTATTAAAAAATCAATAATACCCATTTGAACAACAACTATATATAACACTCGTTCACCTAGCTACCCAGCCTGAGGTGGGGGGTGACCCAGGAAGGAGAGCACAGAGCACTTGAAGCAAATTGTCGCGAGCGACACTGGTAAGGTTGTAAGTCGGGGACTTAACAGTTTACTTGAACGTTTATGATCGTTCAAGCCACTCCCAACTGGTCACATGGCCGGCAAGCTACTCCTCCCCAGTCACATGACCATTAAGCCACACCCACAAAATAAGCCACACCCACAGTGTGGCAGCAAAACTTTTGGCTGCCCATTATTGCCCAAACATCTGAGGACACACACGAGTCTCAGAGCCAACCCATTGCCAAAGTTTCTGCTCCCCTGAAACCCTGCAGACGTGCAGTGACCACCCTTGTCCCATCCCCAGGGCCTGCTCCCTGCTCACTTCTTGCCCTGGTACTTGACCTTAAAGACATGGATGGAGCCGTTGGCGAGGGCTACCACTAAACGCCCGTCCCCAGCCATGGTGATCATACGTGGCTTGAAGATGCTGTTCTCTGTTGTGAGAAAAGGTCCCAGCTCTTCCCCGGACTCCGAAAAGGCCACAACCTTGTTCAGCTCCCGAAGGACCACATAGATGAACCCGGGGGCATCGACACAGACGCTGCCCGGCTGACTCTCCCCCAGCTGTCCTTTCTGGTATTCGGCCACCAGGTCCCCATTCCTGGCCAGCAGCACCACGCTATGTCGGTACCAATCAGAGGCCACAAATCCCTCTTTCCACCTGCCCAGGAACACCAGGGCCCTCTCTCGGGAGCCCTTGGGCACAATCACCTCCAGGAGTTGCCCTTTCATGTTGAACACCTCCAGGCGTGCTGCCATGGACACAACCACGCAGTTCCTATCACAGGTGGTCACTGCGTGGTCGGCCTGGCCCCCCTCTAGCGCCTTTTGCCACATAATGCTCCCCATTTCATTTAAGGCATAGAGCTGCGACCCAGCAGTGAAGACCACCATGTTGCCCACGGCAGCCACGCTGAACGGGGCCACGTCTCTTGGCACCGGAATCGTGCCCTTGAACTCGCCCTGAATGGAGAAGTGCTTCAACTTCTTGTTCTCCTGGTCGGCCACCAGGATTTCACTGGAGCCAAACAGGCACAAGCCGGTGATTCGTGCCGGCTTCTTGTCAGTCAGGACTTTCACCCAGAAGCTGCAGAGGGAGACAGGCTTCGGGGTCAAGCGTGGGGCCTCTGGCCTGTTGGATGAAGGGGTCCCACTGACTCCCACCAGCCCAGAGCTTTCCGCACTGGGGGCCTTTTCCCCTTCTACTCCCTGGGGCTGCCCCGGCTTTGCTTCCTTCTGAGCTTGCTTGGTGGAGTCGCCCTCCAGGGCAGCTGTCGTTGCCTTCTCGTGGAACTCCAGGCGGAAGAGGTTGCAGGCACAGAGGAGTCCCGGATGGATGCGGAGCTTGGGGACCTGCACGGCGATGGTCTCCCAGGAGAAGCCCTGCAGCTGCCTCAGCCGCTCCGAGATCATCTGCTCCAGGGACACGACCTCCTCCTCATGGCCTAGGTTCAGCACTTTCCGGGCGAAGGCCACCGTGGTGGAGGCCACCTGCTCCTGGAAGGCCAGCTCAGAAAGCAGCCGCCAGGAGGCCTCCTTGCGCTCCTCCAGGTGGGCCGAGAGCTGGCCCAGGACCTTCTCACTGTGGCTCAGCAGCTGCTCCATGGCCTTGGCGCACGTCTGCTCCACTACGCTGCGGATGTTCTCCTCCCACTCCTTCATCTCCTTGATCTCCTTCTCCAGGCCGGCTCTGCCCCTGGTGATGAGCTGCACCTTCTCCTCCACTCCGGCCAAGAGGCCCGTGATGACAGGTCGGCGGGCTTTGGCAGCCTCTGACAGGCACAGGCATGGATGCTCCAGGTGAGGCCCAAGGCGACACTCTCGGCAGAGGGCGACAGCGCAGGGAATGCAGAAGTACTGCAGGTCTTCGCCCTGGTGCTCCTTGCAGCGTGAGGCCTGATGCCTGTGGACCTCCTCGTTGTACTTCCCAGAACAGTAGGCCTCCATGTCGACCACAAGGTGGCTGTGGGTCAGCCGGGAGCAACAGTGTCCATGGGCACAGGACTGGCAAAGATGGTCGGCACAGTCGATGCAGTGAGACACCGCGACAGAGCTGGTGCCTTGGCCAATCAGCGGGCACAGGCTGCAGGCACTCTGGGTGGCCGCCTCGACCAGAGGCACCAAGTCCAGGAGGCCATTGATGAAGAAGTTGGTCTTCAAGCCTTCGACGCCATCTGGGAGGGACACCAACTCGCGGCATTCAGGGCACCGCAGCTCCTGCTTGGACTCCCACTGCAGCTTCTTCAGGCAATCCAGGCAGTAGGTGTGGAGGCAGGGCAGGATTTTGGGCTGGCGATAGTGGCCCACGCAGATGGTGCAAGTCAGGAAGCCACTGGAAAGGGTCTCCCAGAGGGAGGATGCGTGAGCAGCCATCGGGCCTGTCCAGAGAAGCCGGGAGGAAGGCCGAGCCCAACCTGGGCAGCACCTGGAAGGGAAGGGCAGAGGGGTGGACCAGGTCCAAGCAGCCTCCCCCAGTCCCACCCCCAGCCCAGGCCTGCTCTAGTGGTGGCTGGGGGAGCCTTGTAGGGCTCAGGGACCCAGCTTGGTTCCAGCCCCAGGGAGAGGGGGCTGAAGGCAGGAGCTGCGGCCACCAGGCAGGGGCCTTTGCTGGCCCGGGGAACCAGCTCTTCTGGCCAGCAGAAGCCCTTCTGACTCACCTGGGGAGGGACCCGGAGAGCCCCCCGATGCTGCCGTCACTGTCACCACCACCACCAGGGACTTTGTGATCAGGTGCTGCTGGGTGGAAGAAGAAAGGAAATGCAGAAAAGCTCCCCAGAGGAGCCCAGAGACTCCCTCAACCCATCTGGGGCCCAGCGTCCCCTGCAGGACAAGGGTTTGGACTTGGGGGCTCCAAAGGCCTTTCCTGCTCGGGCTGCTCGGGGGAGGAAGGGTCTTCTCTGCGAGGGAGCCAAGGGTAAGGTGACCAGACATCCCACTTTCAGCGGGACAGTCACACTTTTTCATCATTTGTCCCACGTCCCACGCCCTTTGAAAATTGGGAAGAGGCTGGAGGGAGGGGATTCCGGGCTCTCTAACCACTGCAGCTAGATTAACCTTCGCGCAGTGGTGGAGAAATGAAGATATACCCCCAGAAGATGCAATAATAAAGAAAATTAAATACTGTGCAGAGATGACGAAGTTAACTATGGCCGTTAGAGATGAAACCGGGTCTTCATTTAACAATTGTTGGGATCCCTTCTACAGGTGGTTAAAAAAAAGAGAACAATTGGCTTAAATAATGGAATGAACTGTATATATTTGATTCGATACAAATCTGGTATAAAACCTTTCCTCTTTTTTCCAATAGTTACAAGATATATTAGATATATGAATATGAAATATAACTTTTAGTTTTAAAATCTCTATACCGTGATTTATTCAACGCTTGCTTTTATTATTTATTTATTCATTCATTCATTCATTCATTCATTCATTCATTCATTCATTTATTTATTTATTTATTTATTTATTTATTTATTATTTAGATTTGTATGCCGCCCCTCTCCGCAGACTCGGGGCGGCTCACAGCAAAACAAAACAATTCATGACAAATCTAAATTATAATTTAAAATATTTAAAAAACCCCATTTACTAAACAAACATACCTACAAACATACCATGCATAAATTGTATATGCCCGGGGGAGATGTCTCAGTTCCCCCATGCCTGACGACAAAGGTGGGTTTTAAGGAGCTTACGAAAGGCAAGGAGAGTAGGGGCAGTCCTAATCTCTGGGGGGAGTTGGTTCCAGAGAGTCGGGGCCGCCACAGAGAAGGCTCTTCCCCTGGGGCCCGCCAACCGACATTGTTGAGTTGACGAGACCCGGAGAAGGCCCACTCTGTGGGACCTAATCGGTCGCTGGGATTCGTGCGGCAGAAGGCGGTCCCTGAGATATTCTGGCCCAATGCCTATCCATACTACCAATTTTGATGTAAAGTAATGAGCTACTAAATTTAAAACTAGTTCATATTCTTAACACAGCTCCACTGTACACTCGCCCCCCCCCCTTTTCTTCCCTTCTGTTTCCTCTCTTCTCCTTTGTTTTTTCTTTCTTTCTCTACTTTCTCTCTCTCCTTTCTTTGTAAGTCTATATGTTTACTGATTGTTGTATTTTTATATTAAGACATATCGTTCAAATTCACGATGTAATGTATTAGGTTTCAATTGTCAACTGTTATTATTGTCTTTTATGTACAGTGGTACCTTATCTTATGAACTCCTCTTCTAATGAACTTTTCAAGATACGAACCCGGTGCTTAAGATTTTTTTGCCTTTTCTTCCAAACTATTTTCACCTTACGAACCCAAGCAGCTGCTGCTGGGATGAAGGGGTTTCTTTTTTTCCCCTTTTTTGAAGAAAGAAAAGGGATGGGCAGCTTGGAGGAGTAAAGATTTTGCATGCTTGCAAAGGCACTGAAACGGTGTCTTTTTAAGAAAGAAAAGGGAGGGGCAGCTTGGAGGAGTAAAGATTTTGCATGCTTGCAAAGGCACTGAAACGGTGTCTTTTTAAGAAAGAAAAGGGAGGGGCAGCTTGGAGGAGTAAAGATTTTGCATGCTTGCAAAGGCACTGAAACGGTGTCTTTTGAAAAAAGAAAAGGGAGGGGTATTTTTTAATAGGCGCTAATTATCTGTAAAGGGTTGACTTTTTTTTACACCTATGGTGGAGTTTACGTATAGTTTTAAACATTATTGCATATAATTTATCTTCTGGTTACCTGTTATTTATTGGTATTATTGTGAAAACAAATATTTTTCTAGTGTGATGCAGGAGTATTTTGTCTTTACCCTTTGTGCCATCTTATTGCTGCTTTTAATATTGTTGATGGCAAAATTAATAATATTTTGTTAATTTGATGTATTTGCACTGTTCTGGTTATTTATTTATATGTATGTAATATGTTGATGTCTGGGCCCCTCAGGGGAGAAGAGTCCACTCCGCCAAGGGCTCTGTTCCATTCCAGTTTTTGCAGGTGTCTCTGTGCCTCTGGGCAGCATCTCTGGGTTTCTCCTTCCACCCAGCAGCACCTGATCCAGGTGTCCGTGAGGGTGACAGTGGCAGCAGCATTGGCAGCTCACCAGGTGAGAAGGGGAAGAGCCCCCCAGCCCAGGTGTAGCCCAGGTCTTCCCCAGGCCGGGTGGGAACCTGGCAGCCCTGGAGGGCTCTTGTTCTTCCGACACAGGGGAGGCGGCAACTTTGGAAACTTATTTATTTTTATTTTATCCAATACACAATGAAGGTTGAAGAGAGTAAACATCTATTAATATACAGGGGGTGGACAAAAAAATGGAAACACTTGACTTTTTGACATCATAACGTTTGAACATGTTCAAATCAATCAAAACTTGACATATTTTAATGTTTTTTTCTTTTAATTCCATTATTTGATATGTTTTGTTAAACTACTCATTTAGCAGGGGAAACTTTGGGTCGAAGATTAACAGATTCCGTTAATGTACTTTTCCGACAAAACAGAATGAACTCATCTGGCCAAGTTTCCTGTCTGGTCTACCTGGTGAGGCTGACATTAATCTTCCAAATCCCATGAAAAGGAAAATATACTTCATTCTACCATCTGTCCATGCTTCGAAAGGAGCAGATGATGGAAAGACACCCGAGAAAGGTAACAGGTCCATAATTACGAATCCTACACTTTCCCCTTCTTTTCTATTAAAAAGTCTTCTCCACGGGGATTTCAGGCTATCAGCCAGAATATTTGTAAAAAAAAAAGCAGACTTCAGAATTCCTAAAAGCTGGGGGAAGGGAAGGAGAGGGGAGGGAGAAAGGAAAGGAAGAAAAGAAGGAGGAAAGGGAGGGGAAGAAAAGAAGGGAAGTAAAAGGAGGGAGCGGAGGGGCAAGAGGAGGGGAGAAAATAAAAAGATTGTCAGGTGAACAATTGAGACATGTGAGAAAATAAAATGAACTTCCACATCTTATTTCTTTAGCGTAGAGTCATATTTATTAACAGAGCCAAATTAGATTCAACATGCTTCATTCCCTTAAGATTACATCCAGGTCAAAAAGCTCATCTACCATCCCCACACCCACAAGGACAATCATGTGGACAAATCCAAGGTAGAGATTTCTAATTCCTTCCTGTGTTCAGTTACTTTAGATTCTGCGTGAAAGAATGTGTGCTACGTGCATATCATCTCACTAAAAAAAAACCATTTTTTTTCCTTTACTGTGTCAGGAAGAAGTTAAGGAAGAAAGGAAAGAGAAGGGAGAAGGGGAATGGAAAGAAGAATGAAGGGAAGATAGGGAAGGGGAAACAAGAGAGGAGAAGAGAGGAGGAAAGGAAAGAACGAAAGGAAAGGAAGGAAGGAAGGAAGGAAGGGAAGATGGGGAAGGGAAAGGAGAGGAGAGGAGGAAAGGAAAGAAGGAAAGGAAAGGAAAGAAGGAAAGGGAAGGAATGAATGAATGAAGGAAGGAAGGAAGGAAGGGAATAATTAAGGGAAGATGGGGAAGGGAAAGGAGAGGAGAGGAGAAAAGGAAAGAAGGAAAAGAAAGGAAAGGAAAGGAAAGAAGGAAAGGGAAGGAAAGGAAAGGATGCATACGTTGAAAAGAGCATGCTATTTCAGAAGCATGACCTTAATCTGATTAATCCTGACTATTAATTAGTCTTTAATGAGCATACACTGAATTTCTACCCACACATTAATAATGGATGTATGAATTAACTCTTGGGAACCAACTCATGAGAGTCGTTGTGGACAGGAAATTGAGGACTCACAAAGTCAACTCTTTTAGAAATCTCTCCTTCACACATCGCAATCCGAACAACTTCCAAAAGGGAAGACTTGAAAACTTTAGATTCCAGCAACAGCCCTGCGGGTTGGAGAGTTCTGGGACTTCTAGTATAAGTATTAATGTTTCTATGTTTCTACATGCTTGGAACAAACTTCCAGAAGACGTGGTTGGTAAATCCACAGCAACTGAATTTAAACATCCAGCCTAAGATAAAATACAGGAAATAGTATAAGGGCAGAATAGATGGACCATGAGGTTTAGTGATGGGCGAACCGAACTCGCACAATTCGGGTCCGTACCGAATTTTGCAGTGTTCGGTATGCCGAACACGAACACGAAATTTTTTGAAACTTCGAATAAAGTTCAGGGTTGCGTTCGGCGTTCAGAGCTTTGACGTCACCGGCAGGTTGCTAAGGACGCCAAGGTGATCACTTCCTGGATTTCATGGAATCCAGAAAGTGATCACCTTGGTGTCCTTAGCAACCTGCCGGTGATGTCAAAGCTCCGCCCCTGGAATCTCTTTGTGGGAGGGATTCCCCAGCTCCTTCAAAGGGAGGTCTTCACGTAAAAATAAACATTGTTATTTTTATGAAAAAGGACGCCGCAGCAGCGCTGCAAGCAAAGGGCGGTCCTTTCACGTAAAAATAAACATGTTTATTTTTACGTGAAAGGACTGCCCTTTGCTTGCAGCGCCGCTGCAGCGTCCTTTTTTGTAAAAATAAAAATAAATAAAAATTAAAAATCCACAAAATTAAAAAATGATGGGATTCCAGGGGCGGAGCTTTGACGTCACACAGCATTCGGAGTTCAAGTTCGGGTTTGGTTCGGGTTCGGCTCAGTTTTGTGTAAAGTTCGTCCGAACTTGCCGAACCCGAACACTGTTGGGTTCGCCCATCACTAATCTTTTTCTTTTATGTACACTGAGAGCATCTGCCCCAAGACAAATTCCTTGGTGTCCAATCACACTTGGCCAATACAATTCTATTCCATTCTATTCTACTACTGTACTCTATTAAAGAAACTGGTAGGATATCCCATGTAGTTCCAGCTGAGAAACATTATAGAATGACTGTTTAATGCAATGGGTGGGTTTTAAAAGTCCAAATACATTAAAAAAAATATTTCCTATACTTCACAGAAATGTGTTTTTCACGGGTGGTCTTGGAACGCATCCCCCACGAAAAACAAGTGATTGCTGTACACGTATGGCATATATACATAGAATTAAATAGTATATTTTGGATGTTCAGTAATATGTAGTAAATAGATAGGGAAAGTGTATCTCTTTGAGGCGAGGAGAGGCCAGGCACCCTAAATCCTGACCCAAACCCTTAACATGAGTGACGTCAAGTTGGCCAGTCACATGACCTTTAAACTATCCCGGTCACATGACCATCAAGCCACTGCCACCTGGTCACAAGGCCACCAAGCCACACCCACAAAATAAGCCACGCCCACAATGTGGCAGTAAAAATTTTTGCAGCCTTTCACTGGTGCTAACTTTCTACATAGGGAATAGAACCACAGATAAACCATGTTTCGTGTAAAGTTGTCTTAGAAATTCAACCTTGCCTCCATTTTTTTCTCTCTCTGAGATTTATAGTTCGTTCCAATCACATTGGGAAGAAGAATCTGAACTCCAAATACGAACTGAATAATCAAATTATCACAGATAATCCCAACTCAGTTAAAGACCTTGGTATACTAATAACAAAAGATTTAAGTGCCAAAGCCCACTGCAACAATATAGCCAAGAAGCCTTCAAGAGTTGTAAACCTAATCCTACGTAGCTTCTGCTCTGGCAATCTCACACTACTTACCAGAGCTTACAAAACCTTCGCCAGACCCATCCTCGAATACAGCTCATCTGTTTGGAACCCATATCGCATCTCAGACATTAACACCCTTGAAAATGTCCAAAGGTACTTCACCAGAGGAGCCCTTCACTCCTCCACTCGAAATAGAATTCCCTATGAAACTAGACTTTCAATCCTGGGCCTAGAAAGTTTAGAACTAAGACGTCTTAAACAAGATCTAAGTATTGCCCACAAGATCATATGCTGCAACGTCCTGCCTGTCGGCGACTACTTCAGCTTCAACCACAACAACACAAGAGCACACAACAGATTTAAACTTAATATTAACCGCTCCAAACTTGACTGTAAAAAATATGACTTCAGCAACCGAGTTGTCGAAGCGTAGAACTCATTACCGGACTCCATAGTGTCATCCCCAAACCCCCAACACTTTACCCTTAGATTATCTACGGTTGACCTATCCAGATTCCTCAGAGGTCAGTAAGGGGTGAGTACAAGTGCACTAGAATGCCTTCCGTCCCCTGTCCTATTGCTCTCCTATATCTCCTATACCTTTCTTCTATTCCTCTATCTCTTCTTCTATTCTTTCATTGATATGTTCTATTCCTATATCTTCTTTTCTATTCTTTCTTAGATATATTTTACTATGAGTATCTCCTCTATAACCTTCATCATGTATTTTACTATGTGTATATAGATATATACCCACTAAAACCCTCATTGTGTATTGGACAAAATAAATAAATAAAATAAAAAAGATTTGCATCCAGTTTGGAGGCTGAGGAATGGCGAGACCATGAAATGATCTGCAAGGGAAATTTTAATTCCATTTGAGCTTTTTTTTTTGTTCCTGGCGAAAATCAAAATCGGATGCTTCTCTCTCTCTTTTTCGCTTGGGAAACCAGGAAAAAAAATATTCTCTCTGGAGGGGCTAGCGAGTGGCCAAGCACGGATTTTTCTAAAATGTCCATTAAATGTAATCAGCACCGGCTTTGCTTTAGAAAAATACAAGGGAAGTTAATGAAGGTGTCGTGTTTCTGCAGCAATTCTCTAAACAGAAGAGATGGCTGGGAAAATATCGTCTTACAAATATGAAGGGGGAAAGGTTTAGCAAAACACACAAAAGCTCTCCCGAGATATATATATAAAAAGTTTCTTTTTGCACAAAACAGATTTGTTCTTTTATTGTGTAACACTGCCATCTTGTGGAGATTGGTATGTTGCCTCCGAAAGCTGAAGGGCGTTCTTCGAAAACAGAATGACAGAATAATAGAGTTGGAAGAGACCTTGGAGGTCCTCTTGTCCAACCCCCTGCTCAAGCAGGAGACCCTAGTTCAGGCGGACGGTTGCTCAGTCTCTTTTGGAAACCCTCCAGTGGAGTTTACCCACCAAACATGTTGGGTAATGTAGTACAGTACAGTGGTACCTCTACTTAAGAAATTAATTCGTTCCGTGACCAGGTTCTTAAGTAGAAAAGTTTGTAAGTAGAAGCAATTTTTCCCATAGGAATCAATATCAAAGCAAATAGTGCGTGCAAACCCATTAGGAAAGAAATAAAAGCTCGGAATTTGGGTGGGAGGAGGAGGAGGATGTCCAGTCAACGAAGCAGTGGAAGTGATGTGCCGGTGCCTGGAGGCTGTTGGGGCCTGGATGGGTGTCAACAGACTCAAACTCAACCCGGATAAGATGGAGTGGCTGTGGGTCTTGCCTCCCAAGGACAATTCCATCTGTCCGTCCATAATCCTGGGGGGGAATTACTGACCCCCTCAGAGAGGGTCCGCAACTTGGGCATCCTCCTTGACCCAAAGCTCACATTAGAGAAACATCTTTCAGCTGTGGTGAGGGGGGCGTTTGCCCAGGTTCGCCTGGTGCACCAGTTACGGCCCTATTTGGACCGGGACTCATTGCTCACAGTCACTCATGCCCTCATCACCTCGAGGCTCGACTACTGTAACGCTCTCTACATGGGGCTACCTTTGAAAAGTGTTTGGAAACTTCAGATCGTGCAGAATGCAGCTGCGAGAGCAATCATGGGCTGTCCCAAATATGCCCATGTTACACCAACACTCCGCAGTCTGCATTGGTTACCGATCAATTTCCGGTCACAATTCAAAGTGTTGGTTATGACCTATGAAGCCCTTCATGGCATCGAACCAGAATATCTCAGGGACCGCCTTCTGCCGTACGAATCCCAGCAACTGGTTAGGTCTCACAGAGTTGGCCTTCTCCGGGTCCCGTCGACTAAACAATGTCGTTTGGCGGGACCCAGGAAAAGAGCCTTCTCTGTGGCAGCCCCGACCCTCTGGAACCAGCTCCCCCCGGAGATCAGAACTGCCCCCACCCTCCTTGCCTTTCGTAAAGTTCTTAAGACCCATCTCTGCCGTCAGGCATGGGGGAACTGAGACATCTCCCCCGGGCCTATACAGTTTATACATGGAATGTTTGTGTGTGTGTGTTTGCTTTTAATAATGGGGTTTTTAGTGTTTTTTAAATTATTAGATTTGTTCTTACATTGTCTTGGTTATTGTTGTGAGCTGCCCCGAGTCTACAGAGAGGGGCGGCATACAAATCTAATAAATAATGAAGAGGAGGACAGTCGCTGCTGAAGGAAGAAGGGGAGGGGAATCAAAAAAATTCAAAACTTTAAGGCTTAAAAAAAAAAGAGAGACTCTGAGGCAGCGAGGAGGAGCACGCGCCTCCCATACACCCAGTGCAAGGCTGCCTCCCATACACTGGCTGCTGCTGCTGCTGCTACCTGCTTCCTCTTCCTTCCTATGCTGAAGGGTTCCCCTCTCCTCTCACTCGCCTGCTTTATAGCCGGCGCCTTTCCTTCACTGTGGTGACTCCTCAGCTGCCCAGAGCGAAGGGAGCGTTTCTTTTCTCTGGGCGCTGGCAGAGGTTTATTCCCTCTCCAAGCGCCCAGAGAAAGGAAAATGCTTCGTTCTCTCTGGACTGCCAAAGCCTCCTTAAGCGTTACCAAAAGGCTCCTCTGGCAGCCCAGGTGGCCGGGATTAAAGGGGGAATGGCAGGAAACTTTCTGGGCCTTCATGCCGCTCTCAAATTTCCTGGGAAATTTCCCTGGGCTCGGGTTCTTAAGTAGAAAATGGTTCCTAGAGAGACCCCACGGAGGCTTCTCTCCGCCTCCGGCCCTGTTTTCCCCCAGGAGATTCCTAGAAAGGCCCCATGGAGGCTTCTCCCTGCCTCCGGCCCTGTTTCCCCCCCAGGAGATTCCTAGAGAGGCCCCATGGAGGCTTTTCCCCGCCTCTGGCCCTGTTTCCCCCCCCAGGAGATTCCTAGAGAGGCCCCATGGAGGCTTTTCCCCGCCTCCGGCCCTGTTTCCCCCCCCGGGAGATTCCTAGAGAGGCCCCATGGAGGCTTTTCCCCGCCTCCGGCCCTGTTTTCCCCCCAGGAGATTCCTAGAGAGGCCCCGTGGAGGCTACTCCCCGCCTCCGGCCCTGTTTTCCCCCAGGAGATTCCTAGCGAGGCCCTATGGAGGCTTCTCCCCGCCTCCGGCCCTGTTTCCCCCTAGGAGATTCCTAGAGAGGCCCTATTAAGGCTTTTCCCCGCCTCCAGCCCTGTTTTCCCCCCAGGAGATTCCTAGAGAGACCCCACAGAAGATTCTCCCCATCTTTTCCAGCCCCGTTTCCTCCCAGGAGATTCCTAGAGAGGCCCCACGGAGGCTTCTCCCTGCCTTTTCCGGTTACAGTATTGGAGGCTCGGGTTTGTAAGTGGAAAATGGTTCTTGAGAAGAGGCAAAAAAAATCTTGAACACCCGGTTCTGATCTAGAAAAGTTTGTAAGTAGAGAGGCGTTCTTAGGTAGAGGTACCAAAACTGTAGCTCTTCTCTGCCCTCTTTCTAGCGAGACCATGCCTGGTTTCCATATTCAGAGGACACATACCTGGAGGACAATACAGGTCTGGAGAAAGCTCAAAGGAACGCCGTTGTTAAAAAGCGACAACTGTGAAGCTAATCTCTATTTTGCTAGGGTTGAGAAATCTTTAATCCGGAATTGTTGACCAGGATTAAGGAAGCCCTGGAGAGGAAGGGATTAGTAGTAGCCAATTCCAAACATGTCGTCACTAAGGAGCTTAAAGCTTCTAAATGCCTATTTTTCCCCCCACATCCAAGGTATACAAACAGTTGGCTTTGATTAGCATGCTAATTTAAATCTCTATGCATTTTAACCATCTGTTTCGTTACGAAAGCGTGCCAGGCGAGCTTCTTTTTGACATTCAAAAAAATGTCCAGGATTACTCTTCTGGTTATAGTGTAGGTTACCAGAATATCTCTGGGACCGCCTTCTGCCGCACGAATCCCAGCGACCGGTTAGGTCCCACAGAGTTGGCCTTCTCCGGGTCCCGTCGACTAAACAATGTCGTTTGGCGGGACCCAGGGGAAGAGCCTTCTCTGTGGCGGCCCCGACCCTCTGTAACCAGCTCCCCCCGGAGATTAGAACTGCCCCTACCCTCCTTGCCTTTCGTAAAGTTCTTAAGACCCATCTCTGCCGTCAGGCATGGGGGAACTGAGACATCTCCCCCGGGCCTATACAGTTTATACATGGTATGTTTGTGTGTATGTTTGCTTTTAATAATGGGATTTTTAGTGTTTTTTAAATTATTAGATTTGTTCTTACATTGTCTTTGTTATTGTTGTGAGCCGCCCCGAGTCTACGGAGAGGGGCGGCATACAAATCTAATAAATAATAATAATAATAATAATACTCTTCGGAATACATGCAATCCCCCCAAACTCCATGGTTGCCATGGTACCAAAGTTCTCCACATTGACGACTTACTACCACAATTGAGCCCAAAATGGATCACAAAAAGAGATCATATTTTTAGTGCTGTTCTCCTAAATTTTATTAATAAAGATTGGCTGCAAAAAATAATAATAATTTACTGTGGGCGTGGCTTATTTTGTGGGTGTGGCTTGATGGTCATGTGACCGGGTAGGCGTGGCTTGCCAGCCATGTGATCAGGCGGGAGTGGCTTGACAATCATGTGACTGGGTGTGGCTTAAAGGTCATGTGACTGGGTGGGAGTGGCTTACCTTAACTTTACAACAGGTGGACTTCAACTCCCAGAATTCCCCAGCCAGCATGGAATTCTGGGTTTTGAAATCCACATGTCTTAAAGTCACAGGTTAAAAAACACTGGAAATCCAAATCCAACAATAAACGATAAATTGAATATTTTGCATGAGCTCCCCCCACCCTAACAATTTTTCAGATTGTGTTCACGCGTGTTCTGGTCTCCGGCTAAGGCCACTGTTAATTGGAATAAAGGCTTGCTAAATGCAGAGATTTGTAAAAAACAAATGTCTTTCTTCTCTTACAAACTGCGTCATATCTGTATGCAGTCTCTCTTATCTCAGTCTTTAGTAGTTAAGGCAGCATAGATATCCTCAAAGCATTCTACCATTCATTTTAAAATTTATGGCTAGGCAGTATTAGCCCAGGATAATAAAAACTGCAATTAAAAACCCATAAAACAAAGCTTACTTTCAGAGCCGGGGAAAGACACCTCCATTTATTTGTTTTGTTTTGTTTTGGTTTGGTTTGGTTTGGTTTGGTTTGGTTTGGTTTGGTTTGGTTTGATTTGGTTTGGTTTGGGATTGATTGATTGATTGATTGATTGATGTATCTATCTATCTATCTATCTATCTATCTATCTATCTATTTATTTATTACATTTGTATGCCGCTCTTCTCCGAGGGCTCAGGTCGACTCACAACCATAATATATATATTGCTTAATGGCAGATTGAAAACTCCACCCTTCTTCTCCGCTGACACCCGGGCGTGACAAATTAATTACTTAATTAATTAACCCGTTTGTCTCCTAATATTTCTTCCCTGACACTTGCTCTCTTTCCCTTTGTAAGCGTCTGAAAGAAGGATTTACCCATCTGATATCTGTCTCTCCTTCACTGGAGTTTGAAGGAGTCCTGTGGTTGGTCTCCTCTGTCTTCCTCTGCCTGTAAATCAGGCCCTGCCACTCATTCATAAACACTTTCCGAATCAGAATCTGTAAAACCCCCAAACTGAACAGGAGTATACACAACACTGCAGCCATAGTTCCCTCTAAGCTGAGCAGTGAGCAATCGCTCACTTAAAAATCATCATCAACTCAGAGTTTTCCAAACCTGCCCAGAAGCCGAGAGGGAAAGAGTGAGAGGGAAGGAGAGAGAGAGGAAGAGAGGAAGAGAGAGAAACAGATAGAAAAAAGAGAGGAAGGAAAAGAGAAAGAAACAGAATGGGAGTAAGGAAGAGAGAAAGAAAATCAAAATCTAGTTTGAAACTAGCTCAACTATTTAAGTGGCATTTTGATATTGATAGAGTTGCCCTATTATGAGCTCACTGTTATAGACACACAGTACAGTATTTTATTTTGAAATTCTCTGAGGCAAAACAGGGTGGGTTTTTAATTTATTTGTTTGTTTGTTTGTTTATTTGTTTATTTGTTTGTTTGTTTATTATTTTTGTGCCGCCCAGTCCTGAAGGGACTGCCACTCAGACACTATACTTTTCCACACACACCCAAAAAAAATTTGGAGGGAACACTGACCGCAGCCAGTCATCATTTACTGACTGTTCGATGTTACAATAACACTGAAAAAAGTGACTTATTGTGATCATTTTTCACACTTACGATGGTTGCATCAAGATGGTCACAGGATCAAAATTCAGGCATTTATTTATTTGTTTGTTTGGTTACTGACTCATATTTTTGAGTGTCTCAGGATGACATAATCCCCTTTTACGATCTTCTGTCAAGCAAAGAAAATGGAGAAGTCGGATTTACTTAACAACCAGGTTGCTAACTTAACAACTGCAGTGATTCACATAGCAGCTGTGGCAGGATATGTCATAAAACGGATCAAAATTCACTTAACTATCATTCTATTCACATTCCTATCATCCGGTTTTTCCGGTTCCGGCGGAGCAGCGGGAAGGAAGGAGGGATGCCGCTGCTCCGCCGGACTACGGTGATAACAACAATAATATAGGTAATTTTGAATTAGTTTGAACGCCAGTGTGCATGTTGGTGAGTTGAAAGTTCCTAGTCTCGGTGTCCGGTTCCTGTGTGTGCGCCCTCTCCTTGGTTTTGCCGTGGGAGAGTTAAGAGCTGGGAGCCTCGATCAGCTAGGGCTCGTAAGATGGCGGCCCCTGTGGAGCGAGTGAACTTGACAGCCAGGCAGACCAAGACGCCGAGCAGCTGTGCGGTGGGTGCGCTCGGCGCTGGAGGAGACCTGGCGGACGGAGGACCGACCATTGCGATAGGAGAGAGGAGATTGAAAGGAGACCAAGGGAGGAGGACTGGTAGATCAAGGTCTGATGGTGGGAGAGTTTTACAGACATGGATGCCCCCCTCCCTAGTCTGGGGGGGAGGGAGAGAGATGCTGAATGATCCTTGACTTTTGAATAACCTCTGCCCCTGAGAACTTGGCACTTTGAGAAAATTGGCACTTTTGAGGAACTTGGCACTTTGAAAAACTTGGCACTTTGAAAAACTTGACATTTTGGGAAACTTGGCACTTTGAGAACTTAGCACTTTTATTAGTTGCTGCTGACCGTATTTCCTAATCGAATTGAATTATTCATTATTACCTATGTTTGTATTTTTATTGTTATTTTTAGTTAGTTTTAATAGTGTTTTTAATATTAATATCGTTCTTAATTGCTATTTTTATACTGCTATCAATTTAATTGCTTTTTTAACATAATTGGGGTTTTATATAATGGGTGACTGGGGTACATATACGTGTGGGTATGAATGGAATGATTGGTATGATTGGGGGGGTCGGGGTGGGTGGGGATATGGTATGGATGAGTTGATTGACAGTAGTGCGAATGACAGATTTGGCCCACCTGACGCCCAGGAGACAGGGGAGGGAGGGACACCGATCTCTGGGGTGGCAGAGGGTCGGAATATTTCAGTGTTGCTGGGGAGAGGCAGATATGGCGGGGGCCACAGAGCTAGCCGTTCCAGGGGAACGAGGGACCGTTGCTTAATAACGGTCCCTTGTTCCAACTCTGTGAGCCCAATCCTGGGTACTGGTGATGAGTGTAACTCTGGCCCTGGACTCAGGTTGCTGCTGCTTAATGCCAGGTCGGTGGTAAATAAAGCTCTCCTCATCCGGGATTTGATCCTGGATGAGGAGGCCGACCTGGCATGTATCACTGAAACCTGGCTGGGCCCAGAGGGAGGTGTTCCTCTCTCTGAAATTTGCCCAGCTGGGTTTCAGATATGGCATCAACCTCGACCCCAGGGAAGGGGGGGAGGAGTGGCTATTATAGCCAGGGAGAGCCTTTGCCTACGTGGACTCATTGCTCCGGAAATTGCGGGTTGCGAGTCACTCTTTATGAGGTTGGACTTAGGGGTTCAGGTGGGCTTATTTCTCACGTACCTGCCTCCCAGCTGCGTGTCAAAAGCCCTGCCTGTGCTACTCGAGGAGGTAGCCGGGTTGGCGGTGGAGTTCCCCAGACTTATTGTCTTGGGGGACTTCAACCTGCCGTCACTCGGCGAAACCTCGGGGTTGGCACAGGAGTTCATGGCCACCATGACAGCCATGGACCTGACTCAAGTAGTACGGAGTCCGACTCATGAGGGGGGGCACGCACCTGACATGGTATTCCTTTCCGAGCAATTGAGCAATGGTCTGAGACTAAGGGGCTTAGAAGCAGTGCCTTTGTCATGGTCAGACCATTTTCTACTAAGGCTTGACTTCCTGGCTCCAATCCTTCCCCGCAGGGAGGCGGAACCAATGAAGATGTTCCGCCCCAGACGCCTAATGGATCCAGAGGGTTTCCAGACGGCGCTTGGGGTTATTCCAGAGGCACTCATCCACAGTTCGGCGGAGTCTCTTGCGGAGGCCTGGAATACGGCTGCTGCGGAGGCTCTCGACCGGATTGCGCCTTTGCGACCTCTCCGTGGCGCTAGACCCCGTAGAGCCCCATGGTTCAACGAGGAGCTCCGGGAGTTGAAACGCCAAAAGAGACGTCTAGAGAAGCGATGGAGGAAGAGTAGGTCTGAATCTGATCGAACACTTGTAAGAGCTTTTATTAAGACTTACAAAGTGGCGCTCAAGGCGGCAAGATGCGCGTACCATGCCGCCTTGATTGCATCAGCGGAATCCCGCCCGGCCGCTCTGTTTAGGGTGACCCGCTCCCTTCTTAACCAGGGGGGAGTTGGGGAGCCCTTGCAGAGTAGTGCCGAGGAGTTTAACACGTTTTTCGCTGATAAAGTCGCTCAGATCCGGGCCGACCTCGACTCCAATTGTAAAACAGAGTCGACTGACAACGAGTCAGTCGAGGTGACTGGGGTACGTACTTGTCCACCTGTCTGGGAAGAGTTTGATCTGGTGACACCTGATGAAGTGGACAAGGCCATTGGAGCTGTGAGTTCCGCCACCTGTTTACTGGATCCGTGTCCCTCCTGGTTGGTCTCGGCCAGCAGGGAGGTGACACGGAGCTGGGCCCAGGAGATTACCAACGCTTCCTTGGGGAGGGGAGTTTTTCCATCACTCTATAAAGAAGCGCTTGTGCGCCCCCTCCTCAAGAAGCCTTCCCTGGACCCAGCAGTACTCAACAACTACCGTCCAGTCTCCAACCTTCCCTTCATGGGGAAGGTTGTCGAGAAGGTGGTGGCACTCCAGCTCCAGCGGTCCTTGGAAGAAGCCGATTATCTAGGTCCCCAGCAGTCGGGCTTCAGGCCCGGTTACAGCACGGAAACCGCTTTGGTCGCATTGATGGATGATCTCTGGCGGTCCCGGGACAGGGGTTTATCCTCTGTCCTGGTACTCCTCGATCTCTCAGCGGCTTTCGATACCATCGACCATGGTATCCTTCTGCACCGGTTGGAGGGGTTGGGGGTGGGAGGCACTGTGCTTCAGTGGTTCTCCTCCTACCTCTCTGGCCGGTCGCAGTCGGTGTTAGTGGGGGGTCAGAGGTCGACTCCGAGGTCTCTCCCTTGTGGGGTGCCTCAGGGGTCGGTCCTCTCCCCCTTGCTATTTAACATCTACATGAAACCGCTGGGTGAGATCATCCAAGGACATGGGGTGAGGTATCATCAATATGCCGATGATACCCAGCTTTACATCTCCACCCCATGCCCAGTCAACGAAGCGGTGGAAGTGATGTGCCGGTGCCTGGAGGCTGTTGGGGCCTGGATGGGTGTCAACAGACTCAAGCTCAACCCGGATAAGACGGAGTGGCTGTGGGTTTTGCCTCCCAAGGACAATCCCATCTGTCCGTCCATTACCCTGGGGGGGGAATCATTGACCCCCTCAGAGAGGGTCCGCAACTTGGGCGTCCTCCTCGATCCACAGCTCACATTAGAGAACCACCTTTCAGCTGTGGCGAGGGGGGCGTTTGCCCAGGTTCGCCTGGTGCACCAGTTGCGGCCCTATCTGGACCGGGACTCATTGCTCACAGTCACTCATGCCCTCATCACCTCGAGGTTCGACTACTGTAATGCTCTCTACATGGGGCTACCTTTGAAAAGTGTTCGGAAACTTCAGATCGTGCAGAATGCAGCTGCGAGAGCAGTCATGGGCTTACCCAGGTATGCCCATGTTTCACCATCACTCCGCAGTCTGCATTGGCTGCCAATCAGTTTCCGGTCACAATTCAAACTGTTGGTTATGACCTTTATAGCCCTTCATGGCACTGGACCAGAATATCTCCGAGACCGCCTTCTGCCGCACGAATCCCAGCGACCGATTCGGTCCCACAGAGTGGGCCTCCTCCGGGTCCCGTCAACTAAACAATGCCGGTTGGCGGGCCCCAGGGGGATAGCCTTCTCTGTGGCGGCACCGGCCCTCTGGAACCAACTCCCCCCGGAGATCAGAACTGCCCCTACTCTTCCTGCCTTCCGTAAACTCCTCAAAACCCACCTTTGCCGTCAGGCATGGGGAAACTAAACATCTCCCCTGGACACGTTGAAGTTATATATGGTATGCCTGTATGTGTGTATGTTAGTATAGGGGTTTTTCTTAAACTCATAATATTTTAATTAATTGGATTGTATTGGATTGTTTTTCACTTGTTGTGAGCCGCCCCGAGTCTTCGGAGAGGGGCGGCATACAAATCCAAATAATAAATAATAAATAAATAAATAAATAAATTTTCCTCCCACTTAGGACTGTATGACTGTAACTTGTTGCTTGTATCCTAAGATTTTTATTAATATTTATTGTTTCTTCATTGATTATTTGACCCCTGTGACAATCATTAGGCGTTGTACCACATGATTCTTGACAAATGTACCTTTTTCTTTTATGTATGCTGTGAGCATCTGTACCAAAGACAAATTCCTTGTGTGTCCAATCACACTTGGCCAATAAAGAAGTCTATTCTATTCTATTCTATTCTATTTGTTATGTATGGAAGTTCTGTTGTCAAGCAGATGTAAAAAGGTGGAGTTGTTAAACAGAATGCAATGTATTCTATAGAAGTTGTTTACCTTGTTTCTATTGGCTCCCGTGGCTTGGCGCCAAAATTGTATCGCTGTCAAAAGCTCCTGTTGCCGGGCTGGAATGTATAAATAGGGAAAGCTACTGTATTACGTGCTCTTCTCTAACTCGCGTAGGAGCTGTCACTGTAGCCGCGTATAGCTAGAATACTATTAAGAAATAAAGATTACAAAATAGCTACCGAGTAAAGAGTGTTATTACTGGCGACGAGGGTCTGGAAGCCGAAAAAATACTATGGCGATCCCATCTATTATTCAGCCTCCTGAATTTTTTGATCCGGAACGGACAACATGGACAGCCTACATGGCTAAATCCAAGATTTTCTTAGAAGCAGCTGGCATGAAAGATGCGGACAGCGGCCGAAAACGGGCGCTCTTTTTAAATTATTGCGGATCGCCAGTAATAAGACTCTTTACTCGGTAGCTATTTTGTAATCTTTATTTCTTAATAGTAGGCCATAAAAGAAACCCCTGCCCCCAAAACTAAGACTGAGCTGCAACCTTTCCTGGGCCTGTTAAACTTTTATTCTGTTTTTCTGAGACAGAAGGCCTCCGCAGCTGAGCCGCTACATCGCCTTCTCCACAAGGGAGCGCCATGGAGATGGGGAGAGATTGAGCAAGAGGCATTTCTACAAATAAAACACCTGCTTACTTCACAAAGTGTGGTGGTGCAATACAATACCACGTTGCCAATAAGGCTGACCTGTGATGCCTCCCCTTATGGGGTAGGAGGGGTCCTGGCCCATATCTTGCCCAATGGCCAGGAAGCCCCAGTTGCTTATTTTTCAAGAACTCTCTCCCCCACAGAGAGAAACTATGCACAGATTGACAAGGAGGCCCTAGCCCTGGTAGCAGGGGTTAAAAAGTTCCACCACTACCTATTTGGAAGGCCTTTTGAACTTGTAACTGACCATAAGCCCCTATTGGGTCTGTTGGCAGAAGGAAAGCCAACGCCACCCTTTGTGTCCCCTAGAATGACCAGGTGGGCTATCTTCCTGGCCGGATACAACTATTCACTCACATATAAAGGGGGACCCCTGATTAATCATGCGGATGGCCTGAGTCGTTGCCCACTGGCCCAGAAGATGGAAGACCCTGCCCCTATGAGTGAAGTCCTTCTAATTGACTTGGCAGACCCTGCCATCATTACTGCAGTGGAGGTTGCTGAAGAAACCAAGAAAGATGTGATCTTACGAAGGGTGATTCAATGTATACTAAAGGGCTGGCCATCTAGGGGGGAGGACCACTTGGTTCTGGAGTACAAAAGTAGGAGAATGGAGCTTTCAGTGGTGAAAGATTGCATCCTTTGGGGGGATAGGGTGGTCATTCCCAAGACCCTACGGCCTAAGGTCATGCAAATGTTACACCAAAGGCACCCAGGGATTGTCCGAATGAAGGCCCTGGCAAGGGGACATTGACTGGGACTTACCATACCACCAAGACCGCTCCGATGCTGAAGGTACTGCCCAAGTTCTGCCAGGTCCATCACAAGGAAGAACATCCCAAGCGCTGCCGGTAGCTCCCAGCTCGGATCCGGAGGAACCGTCCTCCTCCGTGAATGTCCAGGTGCTGAATGAACCACGCAGGCCCGAGAGGACAGCCCGAAGACCTTCCAGATTGGAAGACTTTATTACTTGCCTCTCCGAGTAATCTAAGACTAATCCAAAAAAGGGAGGGGTGTTATGTATGGAAGTTCTGTTGTCAAGCAGATGTAAAAAGGTGCAGTTGTTAAGCAGAATGCAATGTATTCTATAGAAGTTGTTTACCTTGTTTCTATTGACTCCCGCGGCTTGGTGCCAAAATTGTATCGCTGTCAGAAGCTCCTGTTGCCTAGCTGGAATGTATAAATAGGGAAAGCTACTGTATTACATGCTCTTCTCTAACTCGCGTACCGGACAAGAATATCTCCGGGACCGCCTTCTGCCGCACGAATCCCAGCGACCGGTTCGGTCCCACAGAGTTGGCTTTCTCCAGGTCCCGTCGACTAAACAATGCCGTCTGGCGGGACCCAGGGGAAGAGCCTTCTCTGTGGTGGCTCCAACCCTCTGGAACCAGCTCCCCCCTGAGATTAGGATTGCCCCCACCCTCCTTGCCTTTCGCAAACTCCTTAAAACCCACCTCTGCCGTCAGGCATGGGGGAACTGAAACATCTCCCCCTTGCCCATGTTGTTTTGGTGTTAGATTAATTGTGTGCTTGTTTTTTAATATTCTGGGGTTGTTTTTTATGAATTTTTTAGCTTAAATTGTAATTGGATTGGTGGGTATTGGATTTGTTATTATGTATTGTTTTTACCTTGTTGTGAGCCGCCACGAGTTTGCGGAGAGGGGCGGCATATAAATCCAATAAATCAAATCAAATCAAGCTGTCACTGTAGCCGCGTATAGCTAGAATACTAGTAAGAAATAAAGATTACAAAATAGCTACCGAGTAAGGAGTCTTATTACTATTCTATTCTACATTTCTGTATTCTGTATTTCTAAAAATAATAATGGTGATATATAAACAAATAAATGAAATCCTAACCCTAACAATAAAACCCAAATATATGGAATTATAATTACTAAATTAATGTGTATTAGTTAATATTTTGTTTATTGTATTAATTATATAATATATGATATATATTAATATTACTAAATGTGTTATGTTTCTATCCATTTATTGTGGCTATATATTATCATTGTATTGCTATTATTAGATTCCTTATTTTTAATTTATAGGTATATACATGTAACAATATAGATGGTTCATTCTGTTTTGCAAACAAAGTAAAAATGTGTATTTATTCATTCATTCATTATCCCATTCGTCGAGCCTCCTTCCGCCTCCTCCCGCCTTCCCGTGATGGGTTAAGCCACGAACTACAACTCCCGTGAGCCAGCGCGCTTGCGAGTGGCGTCACGTCCTCAAAGAATTTCCTTCTCGCGATTGGCTACTACTCATCTTTCCATTCTCATTGGCTGCCGGTCGACTCGTCCAGGGCGGGAAAGGGAGGAGAGAAGCCTTTGCAATTCCTGGTTTGCATCACGTTGCAACGCTTCGCAGCCAGTCGGCGGGGGGCAAAAAATCAATTTTGCGGTTTGGCAATGCGGGATAAAAGCAGAACCCATAATGCGCGGGCGGTTGGGCATGCTGGGACTTATGCTTGAGCTGCAACCATCCTGACGGGCGCTAGAGAGCAGCAGAGAGCCCGGATTCATTGCAGCGCGTTGCTCCTTCCAGTGATTCCCCGGTATTTTGCAGCTTTGGGTATCCCTAACATTGGGGCGCCCGCTTGGAGAAGGTGGGTGGCAGAGGAAGAGGAATCTAAAGTAGAAAAAGGTATCAAAATAATAAAAATAGAAAAATAGGAGATACTATGAGTATCTCCTCTATAACCTTCATCATGTATTTTACTATGTGTATATACATATATACCCACTAAAACCCTCATTGCGTATTGGACAAAATAAATAAATAATAAATAAATAAATAAATAATAAATAAATCCATAAGGCTTCAATAAAGTTTGGCTTAGTTTTAAACTTTAGCGTAAACTTTTAAGCTGGGTTGGTTTTGTGATGAGAAAAAGGAGAGGAAGAGAAAGGGAAAGAAAGAGGAAGGAAAGAAAAAGAAAAGAGGAAGTAAAAGGGAGAGAGAGAAAGAAAAGGAAGGAAAAAAGAAATAAATAAAAAGGAAGAATGAAGAGAAGGAAGGGGAGAGGAAGGAAGGAAGGATGGGAAGAAAAAAAAGAGAAAATGAAAGAAAAAAATATTACTTAGAATAGAATTCTTTATTGGCCAAGTGTGATTGGACACACACAAGGAATTTGTCTTTGGTGCATATATTCTCAGTGTGCATAAAAGAAAAGATACATTTGTCAAGAATCATGACCTACAATACTTAATGATTGTCATAGGGGTCAAATAAGCAATCAGGAAACAATATTAATATAAATCATAAGGATACAAACCACAAGCCACCCTGAGTCCTCAGAGAGGGGCGGCATACAAATCTAAATAATAATAATAATAATAATAATAATAATAATAATAATTTACAGTCATACAGTCACAAGTGGGAGGAGAATGGTGATGGGAATGATGAGAAAAAACTAGTAGTAATAGTAGTGCAGACTTAGTAAATAGTTTGACAGTGTTGAGGGAATTATTTGTTTAGCAGAATAGAATTAGAAAAGAATTTTCTATTGGCCAAGTCTGATTGGACACACAAGGAATTTGTCTTGGTACATATGCTCTCACTGTACATTAAAGAAAAGAGACATTTGTCAAGTGATGTCAGAGTGATGGCGGTCAGGAAAAAACTATTAATGTGTCTAGTTCTCTTGGTGTGCAGTGCTCTGTAGCGACGTTTTGAGGGTAGGAGTTGGAACAGTTCATGTCCGGGATTCGAGGGGTCAGTTAATATTTTCACAGCCCTCTTTTTGACTCATGCAGTATTCAGGTCCTCAATGGAAGGCAGGTTGGCAGAATAAATCAACAGTTAACAGATAAGAATAAAACAACACACTATCAATTAGAAAAAAAGAAAGAAATAGCACTAGAATACTACAAAGAACTATATTATAAAGATAACATTAGCGAAGAAGATATATTAAAGTACTTAGAGAAATCTAAAATTAAGCCTATAAGCAAAGTAAATCTGATATATTTCAAGGTTACGGTGATAACCTTGGGTACTTTTGCATATATAATTTCATTTGGGCATCCTCTGGTTCTGGCCACTTGTGTTTTTGCATGCAAAAGGTTTAAGTTTTAAAAAGAGACTGGATTTGTCTGGAATGGTACAGGCGTCTCCGGTTTGAGCAGGGGGTTGGATTAGAAGATCTTGAAGATCCCTTCCAACTCTGTCGTTCTGTTAAGTTTGCATTTTATTCCCTGCTTGTCTTTTAAAACTGCTTAGAAGATGTTTGGGGCCCGGTGTGTGCGCTCGGTCCTTCGGCGCTGTTCCTCGGCCGTTCCATCCGCAAAGAGTATTGTAGCCCCCAGGCTGCTCCCAATCCGGGAGGCCTTGGAGGTCAGAGATCCAACTGGAGATGATGTTAAAATCCAGGTACGTGGGAAGAGCACAAACTGCCACATTTTTATTTATTTATTTGTTATTTATTTATCTATCTATCTATCTAATTTATTTATTCATTTATTTATTGGATTTGTATGCCGCCCCTCTCCATGGACTCGGGGCGGCTAACAACAGTGATAAAAACAGCATGTAGAAATCCAATACTAAAACAGCTAAAAACCCTTGTTATAAAACCAATCATACATACAAACATACCATGCATAAATTGTAGAAGCCTAGGGGGAAAGATTATCTTAGTTCCCCCATGCCTGGCGGCAGAGGTGGGTTTTAAGGGGCTTACGAAAGGCGGGGGCAATTCTGATCTCTGGGGGGAGTTGGTTCCAGAGGGTCAGGGCCGCCACAGAGAAGGCTCTTCCCCTGGGTCCCGCCAAATGACATTGTTTAGTCGACAGGACCCGGAGAAGGCCAATTCTGTGGGACCTAACCGGTCGCTGGGATTCATGCGGCAGAAGGCGGTCCCGGAGATATTCTGGTCCGATGCCATGAAGGGCTTTATAGGTCATAACTAACACTTTGAATTGTGACCGGAAACTGATTGGCAACCAATGCAGACTGTGGAGTGTTGGTGTAACATGGGCATTTTTGGGAAAGCCCATGATTGCTCTCGCAGCTGCATTCTGAACGATCTGAAGTTTCCAAACACTTTTCAGAGGTAGCCCCATGTAGAGAGCGTTACAGTAGTCAAGCCTCGAGGTCATGAGGGCATGAGTGACTGAGCAGTGAGTCCCAGTCCAGATAGGGCCACAACTGGTGCACCAGGCGAACCTGGGCAAACACCTCCCTCGCCACAGCTGAAATCATCTATCTGTCTCTCTGCTTGCCTGCCTGCTTGCCCGCCCGCCCATCCATCTATCCATCCATTCATCTACCTATATCATCTATCTATCCATCCATCCATCCACCTACCTACCTACCTATCTATATCATATCTATTATCTATCTGTCTGTCTGTCTGTCTGTCTTATTGGCTGCCTATCTTAACCACACAGCTTACAAGAGTAAAAAATAAAACTACAAAAGACTAATACGAAACTCTTTTAAAAAAATTCTGTTTCAGCTGTAGAGCTCTGCCCAATTTCCTCTTGGGCTAGAGACCAAATAATTCCCTGCTTTCTTTCCTGTCCAGGGTTGGGTTCGTTCGGTCCGGTCTCAGAAAGGAATTTTGTTTCTCCATGTCAGCGATGGCTCTTCGTTGGAAAATCTCCAGGTGGTGGCCGATCCACGTTGGGAGTCCAGGTTGATTCTTCTTCTCTGGGTAGCTGGGTGGGCACCAAGGGGTGGGCCTACACTGCTTTAGGCTGCATAGGAAGCTGGCTCTCAATGCATGACGGATTAATAAAGTTGGAAGGGACCTTGGAGGTCTTCTAGTCCAGTGTTTCCCAACCTTGGCCACTTGAAGAGATCTGGACTTCAACTCCCAGAATTCCCCAGCCAGCATTTGCAAAAATGGGGCTGATTTTTCCTCCTAATTACCTCATCTTAGCATGACTGGAGGAGGAATTCTAGGAGTTGAAGTCCACTGGTCTTAAAGCTGTCAAGTTTGAAGACCCCTGCGTTAGGGGCTAGGGGTGCAAAAGTTTTCAAATTTGTCAAGTTTAAGGCTTGTGGACTTCAGCTCCCATTCCTCAGCTAGCATAACTGGAGGAGGAATTCTGGGAATTAAAGTCCACAAGTCTGAAAGCTGTCAAGTTTGAAGTTTGTAAAAAGTGTACATGGTTTTTAAAAACCATACATGTTCGTAAAAATTATTCTGCTACACTGGTATTTTATTAAATACTATATAACTACACCATTTGGTTCAGAATACTTTATTCATTTATTCATTCATTTATTTATTTATTTATTTATTCATTTGTCCAATACACAAATACATAGGAAGAAAATAAACATGAAGTAATATATATAAGGATAAAAGTGAAAATAGAAGAGAAGATATATGAAAGGAAGAAAATATATATGATATATGAGATAAAGGAAAGACAATACTTTTTTTCTTGTTTTCCATCTCCAAAATGTAGGTGCTTCTTACACTCCAGTACGTCTTATACTATGGTGGGTTTGTGCTGTAGACATTTGCACTGAATTTGGGGCTTGTTTAATGCTAGATAAGTTGGAAGGAAAGAAGAACAGAGCTGGACGTCTTTGGGACCTTGGAGGTCCTCTAGTCCAACACCCTGTTCAAGCAGGAGATACCATGCCAGATAAACGTCTGTCCAGTCTCTTCTTAAAAACCTCCAGCGATGAAGCACCCACAACTTCTGGTGGCAAGGTGTTCCACTGATTTATTTATTTATTTATTTATTTATTTATTTATTTATTTATTTATTTATTTATTTATTTATTTATTTATTTATTAGATTTGTATGCCTTTCCGCAGACTCGGGGCAGCTAACAACAATAAAAAGACAACGTAAACAAATCTAATTTAAAAAAATCTAAAAACCCCAATTTAAGAGATCAGTCATACATACAGTCATACCATGCATAAATTTTATAAGCCTAGGGGAAGGGAATATTTCAATAATTGCATCTGAGGCCGGGGCGGCCACCAAATGGAAGATCCTTAAAGAGAGATCCCACTTCAAAATAAAGTAATTTTTCCTCTGACAGTGAGAACAATCAATCTATGGACCGACTTGCCTCCAGAAGTTGTGGGTGCTTCAACACGGGAGGGTTGTGTTTTTAATTTTTTCTTTTAAAAAAAGAGATTTTGGAGATCCATTTGTCTGGAATGGAAGAGGATTTGTGCTTCAGAAAAATCCATTACCGATTCAAAGCCTTTTTGATTTGCGTTTTGCCTTTAAAACGGTTTCTGGTTTCGTTCCAGGACGCTAACTTTTGGCAGTTCCGTAGAAGTGCGAGGGAAGTTGGTGAAAAGTCCACATAAGGGACAAGGGGTCGAGTTGGCAGCGGAGAATATACGTGTGGTGGGGCCTTGTGATGGTTTGGTAAGGAAATTATTCAATTACGGTATTCTTCCATGGGGCAATGCTGGATCTGGTGTTTATATTTGCTGAAAGCCTTTTAGAAACATAAAAGATTGACGGCAGAAAAAGACCCCATGGTCCATCTAGTCTGCCCTTGTACTATTTCCTGTATTTTATCTTAGGATGGATAGATGTTTATCCCAGGCATGTTTAAATTCAGTTACTGTGGATTTATCTACCACGTCTGCTGGAAGTTTGTTACAAGCATCTACTACTCTTTCAGTCAAATAATATTTTCTCATGTTGCTTTTGATATTTCCCCCAACTAACCTCAGATTGTGCCCCCTTGTTCTTGGGTTCACTTTCCTATTAAAAACACTTCCCTCCTGGACCTTATTTAACCCTTTAACATATTTAAATGTTTCGATCATGTCCCCCCTTTCCCTTCTGTCCTCCAGACTATACAGATTAGGTTCAGAACTTTTGGTTCAATGGTACATACAGAAAATAAAGAGATGTCTTAGTCTCTCTTTTTATGATTAAGATCCCGCTATATAGAATGCTGGTGAGACCACATTTGGAATACTGTGTTCAGTTCTGGAGACCTCACCTACAAAAAGATATTGACAAAATTGAACGGGTCCAAAGACGGGCTACAAGAATGGTGGAAGGTCTTAAGCATAAAACGTATCAGGAAAGACTTCATGAACTCAATCTGTATAGTCTGGAGGACAGAAGGAAAAGGGGGGACATGATCGAAACATTTAAATATATTAAAGGGTTAAATAAGGTTCAGGAGGGAAGTGTTTTTAATAGGAAAGTGAACACAAGAACAAGGGGACACAATCTGAAGTTAGTTGGGGGAAAGATCAAAAGCAACATGAGAAAATATTATTTTACTGAAAGAGTAGTAGATCCTTGGAACAAACTTCCAGCAGACGTGGTAGATAAATCCACAGTAACTGAATTTAAACATGCCTGGGATAAACATATATCCATCCTAAGATAAAATACAGAAAATAGTATAAGGGCAGACTAGATGGACCAGGAGGTCTTTTTCTGCCGTCAGACTTCTATGTTTCTCTTTCCTTGCTTATTTTACTTTATATACAATTTTACATCTTATGCGGTTTTTCATATTGATATATTTCTTGCTTGTAAATAAAAAAGATCAAACAAATAAGCAAGCAAAACACACACACACACACACATACAAAAGGGGCTTAACTACATAATTTATATCAAGAGAAGGAAGGAAGGAAGATTAGATAAAAGAAAAACATACTCAAACAGGTTAATACCTTCCTAATCAATTTGATAGGATTTGCCAGATCTTTTTAAAAAAAAATCTGGAGTTTATCTAATTATAAATTATGTTTATTTTATTTTATTTTTAATAACTTTTTAATGGGGTTCTAGTTCAGTTGCAGGCTCATACAGCCTATTATTGACTAAAGATATTTTGTTTGCTTGCTAATGAACATCCCAAGGCTTTGAATATGTCTAATACTCCTTCCTCCTCCTGTTTCCCCAACAACAACGGAGTTGGAAGGGACCTTGGAGGTCTTCTAGTCCAACCCCTTGCTTGGGCAGGAGACTCTGCACTACTTCAGACAAATGGTTATCCAACATCTTCTTAAAAACTCCGGCTTGCATGCCTAAGGCAGGACTAGAACTCACTATCTCTTGGTGATTGGACCGTTGTATTCCAGTTGGCTTTCTTGCCCGAGGTGGGACTAGAACTCACCGTCTCCTGGTGATTGGCCCAAAATCACTCCGCTGGCTTTCATGGTTAAACCACAACTAGAACTCACAGGCTGACGAAAATTGACGAAAGAGACATGAAAGATATAGTAGAAAACATACAAAAAATAAAGAATACAAGGGTTAGAGAGATGAGAAGGAAAATCTTACATAAATGGTATTATACACCATCACAACTTGCACACTTCCAGAGGAAAGGGAAAGGGAATTGTTGGCACGGGTGTCAAAAGACAGAAGTTTTCGTGCATATGTTCTGGGAGTGTGCTGAAGTTCAGAAATTCGGGAAGGAAGTGCAGAAGGAAATAAACAAGATGTTAAACATTAAGCGGATAATTACAAAAGATTGCAGTTTAATGTTTCCAAATGTAAAATAATGCACTTGGGGAAAAGGAATCCTCAATCTGAGTATTGTATTGGCAGTTCTGTGTTAGCAAAAACTCCAGAAGAGAAGGATTTAGGGGAGGTGATTTCTGACAGTCTCAAAATGGGTGAACAGTGCAGTCAGGCGGTAGGGAAAGCAAGTAGGATGCTTGGCTGCATAGCTAGAGGTATAACAAGCAGGAAGAGGGAGATTGTGATCCCGCTATATAGAGCGCTGGTGAGACCATATTTGGGATACTGTGTCCAGTTCTGGAGACTTCACCTACAAAAAGATATTGACAAAATTGAACGGGTCCAAAGACGGGCTACAAGAATGGTGGAAGGTCTTAAGCATAAAACTTACCAGGAACTCCATCTGTATAGTCTGGAGGACAGAAGGAAAAGGGGGGACATGATCAAAACATTTAAATATATTAAAGGGTTAAATAAGATCCAGGAGGGAAGTGTTTTTAATAGGAAAGTGAACACAAGAACAAGGGGACACAATCTGAAGTTAGTTGGGGGAAAGAGCAAAAGCAACATGAGAAAATATTATTTTACTGAAAGAGTAGTAGATCCTTGGAACAAACTTCCAGCAGATGTGGTAGATAAATCCACAGTAACTGAATTTAAACATGCCTGGGATAAACATAGATCCATCCTAAGATAAAATGCAGAAAATAGTATAAGGGCAGACTAGATGGACCATGAGGTCTTTTTCTGCCGTCAGACTTCTATGTTTCTATGATTAGATTTAGATTAGATTAGATTTATTGGATTTATATGCCGCCCCTCTCCACAGACTCGGGGCGGCTCACAACAATAGCAAAAAACAGTACATAGTGACAAATCCAATGCCCACCAATCCAATTACAATTTTAAGTTAAGAAATTCATAAAACAATCCCAATATATATAAAAAACAAGCACACAATCAATCAAACAGCAAAACAACATGGGCAAGGGGGAGATGTGTTAGTTCGCCCATGCCTGACGGCAAAGGTGGGTCTTAAGGAGTTTACGAAAGGCAGGGAGGGTGGGGGCAATCCTAATCTCAGGGGGGAGCTGGTTCCAGAGGGTCGGGGCCCCCACAGAGAAGGCTCTTCCCCTGAGTCCCGCCAAACAACATTGTTTAGTTGACGGGACCCGAAGAAGGCTGACTCTGTGGGACCTAACCGGTCACTGGGATTCGTGCGGCAGGAGGCGGTCCCGAAGATATTCTGCTCCGGTGCCATGAAGGGCTTTATAGGTCATAACCAACACTTTGAATTGTGACCGGAAACTGATCGGCAACCAATGCAGACTGCGGAGTGTTGGAGTAATATGGGCATACTTAGAGAAGCCCATAATTGCTCTCGCAGCTGCATTATGCACGATCTGAAGTTTCCAAACACTCTTCAAAGGTAGCCCCATGTAGAGAGCATTACAGTAGTCGAATCTCGAGGTGATGAGGGCATGAGTGACTGTGAGTAATGATTCCCGGTCCAAATAGGGCCGAAACTGGTGCACCAGGCGAACCTGGGCAAACGCCCCCCTCGCCACAGCTGAAAGGTGTTTCTCTAATGTGAGCTGTGGATCGAGGAGGACGCCCAAGTTGCGGACCCTCTCTGAGGGGGTCAATGATTCCCCCCCCAGGGTAATGGACAGACAGATAGAATTGTCCTTGGGAGGCAAAACCCACAGCCACTCCGTCTTGTCTGGGCTGAGTTTGAGAAAAATAGATTAGTGCCTTAACTACTAGAGCGATCTGCCTCTGAGGGGTCTGTATACTATATATATATATATTCTGCCCTGTTTAGGTCTTCCCTCTGAAATACAAAACCCATCACCCTCTGGAATATCTCCGGGAACTTCCTCATATCCGATGCAGAAGCAATGTTCTGGGTGCCCTGTTGCGGGTCCGCAGCGAAGCCACAGCAGCGATCCACTCCTATTTCAAGGTAATTCCAGTCTTGGGAACTGCCTGCCACAGGAGTATGACCATCGAGTCGGAAAGCTGCCAGTCCATTGATCGAAGTGGTTGCTAACCAGGAGGCCCATATTTATTAATTTATTTATTAATTGGATTTGTATGCCTAGGTACGGTATGTATGGTATGCTTGTATGTATGTCTGCTTAATAATGGGGTTTTTTAAATATTTTAAATTGTAAATTATTAGATTTGTTATGAACTGTTTTATTGTGTTGTGAGCCGGCCCGAGTCTACGGAGAGGGGCGGCATACAAATCTAAATAATAATAATAATAATAATAATAATAATAATAATAATGCCGCCCTTCTCCGAGGAGTCGAAGGTAGTCCTTGACTTTTGACACTAATTGAGCCTAATTAGAAATAAGGTTTTTATTAATATTGATTATTTCTTCGTTGCTTATTTGACCCCTATGACAATCATTAAGTATTGTACCACATGATTCTTGATGAATGTATCTTTTTCTTTTATGTACACTGAGAGCATCTGCACCAAGACAAATTCCTTGTGTGTCCAATCACACTTGGCCAATAAAGAATTCTATTCTATGCTATGCTATTCTACTCTATTCTAATTGAGCTTAAAGCGTACCTAGGGAATTGGGCGGCATACAAACTCAATCAATCAATTAATCAATCAATAAAATTTATGTCGCTAAGCAAGATTTATTGAGTCTCCCCTCCCATTTTATGACTTTTCTTGCCACTGTTGTTAAGTGAATCATTGTAGTTCTTAAGGTTGTTAAGCGAATCCGGTTTCCCCGTTGATTTTGCTCATCAGAAGGTCACAAAAGGGGATCGCGTGACCCCGGGACCGTCATAAATATGAATCGGTGGCCGAGCGTCTGAATTTTGATCATTTTGTGAAAAAATGTCCCTAAGTCGCTTTTTTATGGTTTCCTGATTGCTTATTTGGCCCCTATGACAATCATTTAGTGTGGTATCTCGACAAATGTATATTTTCTTTTATGTACACTGACAGCATATACACCAAAGACAAATTCCTTGTGTGTCCAATCACACTTGGCCAATAAATAATAAAAGAATTTTAAAATGAACCCAGTTGTGAATTGAAGAATATTCAGACCTTCGGCCACTAGAGGGCAGCATTTGTACGCCTTTAAGTTCTCACTGGGAAAATAATTTTATGGTCTTCCTGTTATTATGTCTGCCCTTCCGCGGAGGGCATCAAAGCCAAAACAGCTTTGTTTTATCCTTAGACAGCCTTGTAAGGTTGTCCAGAATAGCAAGGCTGGGTCATTCAGGGATTTGAACCCCCGTCTCTTCTCATCTCAGACCTCTAGATTATTTATTTATTCATTCATTCATTCGACTTCTCTGCCGCCCAATCTCGAAGGACTCAGGGCGGCTTACAACAATAATAAAGATACAATATAATAATAATAATAATAATAATAATAATAATAATAATAATAATAATAATTTATTAGATTTGTATGCTGCCCCTCTCCGAAGACTCGTATATATAAATAGATACAAAGCAATAAAAAAAGAAGTCGAACATTATTTAAAACTAAAACATTATCTAAAACTAGAACCCCATTAAAAAGTTATTAAAAATAAAATAAACATAATTTATAATTAGACAAACTCCAGATTTTTATTTTTTTTTAAAGATCTGGCAAATCCTATCAAATTGATTAGGAAGGTATTAACCTGTTTGAGTATGTTTTTCTTTTATCTAATCTTCCTTCCTTCTCTTGATATAAATTATGTATTTGAGCCCCTTTTGTATGTGTGTGTGTGTTTTGCTTGTTTATTTGTTTGATCTTTTTTTATTTACATATGAACAAAGAATTAGGTTAGAAAAGCAAGAAATATATCGATATGAAAAACCGCATAATATGTAAAATTGTATATAAAGTAAAATAAGCAAGGAAAGAGAGACTAAGATATCTCTTTATTTTCTGTATGTACCATGGAACCAAAAGTTCTGAATTCAACCTGTCTAGTCTGGAGGACAGAAGGGAAAGGGGGGGACATGATCGAAACATTTAAATATGTTAAAGGGTTAAATAAGGTCCAGGAGGGAAGTGTTTTTAATAGGAAAGTGAACACAAGAACAAGGAGACACGATCTGAAGTTAGTTGTGGGAAAGATCAAAAGCAACATGAGAAAATATTTTTTTTTTCAATTTTTTTTATTATTTTTCATAAAAACAAACAAATACATACAAACAATAAACATAAAGTGGGGGGGTGTTTCCCCCGCTTCTTATGAAAGTATACATTCAAATATAGAAAAAGAATACATAATTAAATATATGTTAACTATTATAGAAAAAAAAAGTTAATAAATTTGAGTTAAAGTTTTACAAATCTTAATGTGAGTGTTAGGTAGGGTTAGTGTAACATAATTACCAAAAAATACCTTTAATATAATCCTAATTACTATAGTAAAATAGTGTCAAACCTTCAATCCAAACAATAAAACTAAATTCAACTATTATACATCGAAGATCTTGGTATGTTACTTATACTTATACATACACTACTATATCATAATCATCAAAAAGTCCTTTTAAACTAATATTAATATTATTATCACCTAGGTAAAAACTAATACAAAAAAAAAAACAACTAAAGATATATCTTATTTTTTCTTATCTATCCATTTATAAACATTGTTCCATGTTTCATAAAATTTAGTATCCTCTTGATCGTTTAATCTTCTTGTCATCATATCCATTTCAGCGCAATCTAATATCTTAGCTATGACCTCTTCTTCCTTGGGGATTTCCTCCCCTTTCCAGTTTTGCGCATATATTATTCTAGCCGCAGTTAATATGTGTATAATTAAATAAAAAATTTCTTTCTTGTAGGTCTGGTTTGTGACACCTAGTAAGTAAAATTCCGGGGTATTATCTATATCTTGCTTTATTATTTCTTTTAATATTTTTTCAATCATCTTCCAATATATTTTTGCTTTGCCACATGTCCACCATTGATGATAATAAGTTCCTATATCCTTCTTACATTTCCAGCATATTGGGGATGTTTTGGGAAACATTTTTGCTATCCTATTTGGTGGAAGATGCCATCTATAAAACATTTTGATTTGGTTTTCTTTTAGGGAAACTGATTTAGTCATTTTCCAATTATTAATCCACACTTTCTCCCATGTGTCTATATCTATTTCCTTGCCAATATTTCTACACCATCTTATCATAGTATCTTTTAAAGTCAACTCTATATTTTTATGAGCGATAAGTAATTTATATATTTTCCCTATCATTTTTGTTGAATTAGTGGTAATTAAAGTAGTTAAAGGATTCTTACTTTTATTAAAAATGTAAAGAGTTTTATCCTTCTGATATCTAGATCGGATCTGGGCGTAGTGCCACCAATCTATTATTATCCCTTCTTCTTGTAGTTCAATTCTAGATTTAAGCTTCATCTGATCATTTAATAGTTCTTTATATCTATAAGTTATTTTCTTGTCCTTTATAGACTTTGGATGCGTTATTGCTTCTAAAGGAGCTAACCAATCTGGGATACTTAAAAAATGATTTTTCTTTATGTCTTTCCATACTTCTAATAAGTATTTCCTTAATGTATGCCTTTTAAAATATGAATGGTTTTTGTCCTTATCATACCATAAAAATGCATGCCATCCAAACATTAAATCATGTCCTTCTAGGTCAAGTGTTCTTTTATTATCTAAGATTATCCAATCTCTAAGCCATGTTAATGCAGCGGCCTGATAATATAGTTTCCAATTTGGAAGGCCAAATCCTCCTCTTTCTTTAATATCTTCTAAACTATACACGAGACGGTTTGGTGGAGATCGCGGCGGGACATGTCTGGCAGGGTTCTGCCAGGCGATCCCTTCTACCCCCTCCGAAGGTCGCATCTGCGATCGGATCGGGCCCGGATGGCCCGATCCATGAACAGGGGGCTCTCCTCTGCCCGAGGACCCATCGCCAGGACTCCGGAGGCAGCGGTTCGCCCCGCAGCTTCGGAGACGGGAGAACCGCTCCTCTTTGCCTAAGAGGACCGGCCAGCGCTTTCTCCCCTCACTCAGCGGGAAGAACAAAAATCAAAGAAGTGAAAGTACAAATATCTACATTGAAAAAGAATATAGCAGAGAAAGGACCTAAGGTAAAAATTTCCATTGTGTTTCGTGTTTAAAACCAGAAGATCGTAAAAGTTCTAAGTAAAAGTATTTTTTTCTCCAGGGCGAAAGTGAAAGTTTTTCCCTGTTTAAACTCATCCGCAAATAACAGCCGGACCTAATTTTTTTTTTTTCTCTCACTTTTACTTTTCCATCTTGAACGTGAACTTTGGAACCTATAAAATAATTTTCTGACTTTATGGTTTAACAAAATAGCTTAAATTTGACATGACTATTTAGAAAATTTTAACTGCTAAAGGAAATTCCTAGTGATGATCAGAATTTGTTGTTGATAGATTCTTAAAATCATAATGTTCTGGACTTAATTTTTGAAGCGGAGGAACACAGTCTTGCTGCCTTTTTTTTTCTTTCCTGCTGCTCCTTTTTACAACATGAAATAACTTAATAACTATGAACTAAATGGAATCTAGAAGAGATTGAAATCACTTCTTTTTTGGATTACTTATTGTTGGATTAACCTATTTGGATTACTTGCTGAGCCTTTTGGATTATCTGCTGACACCTTTTGGATTATTTGCTGAGAATTCCTTTGTTTAACATCTGCCTGCTGCACGGAAATTAACTTGACTCCATCTTGGGATCTGTTTCTTTGTTCCTGTCTTGAATTTGGAAAATAAACTGACTTCATTTTGAATACAAGCAAGCCTTGGATTTGTCTTACTCCTTGAATCTTGAATTGAAATCAAATATAACTTCTCCCTTTGAGACTTGGATTTTCATCTCTACTTTCTAGCAAAATTACAGGATTTATAAGAAGAACTTAAGTATATAACACTGTTATTGTGTCTTTGAATAACTATTTGTTTTCTTCCTGATTCTCCTTTGACTTTCTTCCCTACTCTTAGGTATTTTTATTATTAGAAGAAGTTTGGTTTGAACTATATGCATTGTTGATAACCCTTGGGTTCCTGCTCTATTTTAAATAGTTGAACTAAAATATTACCCTCCTTCTTTTTCCTTTTGAAGAACTCTTTTCACTTTATTTTTTTTTTCCCTTCTCCTTTTCCTTCCCTCCTCCTAAAGCTTCCCCTCCAATTCTTTTTCTTTTGTTTTCTACATATAGTTGATATTCCTTCCCTTCCTTCATTTTTTGCCTTTCTTTTACTTGAAAAGGTTAATACCTGTTCTTTTTTCCTGTGGCATTAAATAATAATATTTTTTTTTCTCTTCTTTTTTGAATTCTGTTATTAATTGAATTGCTATTGAATTGGTATAGTTATATTATAAGGGAATTTCTCTTTTTAACAAAATACACTGAACAGATTTGGAATTTATAGTAATTTTTTTCCTTTTCACTATATATAAAATTGAAACCAATTTTAAAATTTGAAATAGTGGATTCTAATTTGATAATGTCCCATACCTCAACCCTTGTTAAAACAGCAAAAAAACAAACTACACCAACTACCCTCTCTCCACAAGTGTCACCGCATTCTTCTCCCTCGCATCAGGTGTTAACCATGTCTAACAAAGACAAAGACAAAGACAAAACAATGCAGTCCAACCTTGCAACTATACACGAGACTTTGAATACTTTGAAGGACTTCATGGTTAAATCACAAGAAGACGCCACTCAACAAAGAGAGGCCATAAAGGAGGAGGCAACACAACAAAGAGAAGCCATAAAGGAGGAGGCAACACAACAAAGAGAAGCCATAAAAGCTGACTTGGCAGAATTTAAAGTGGAGATGGCCCAAATGAAAGCTGATATGGGCGAGATGAAAGACCAGATAAAGCAGATCCAACAAACACTCCAAGAAAGTGATGACCGAGTTAAAAAAGTTGAAGAGCAATCTGATAAAAATGAGAAAAGAATGGATTATCTTGAAGGGAGAGCTGATGAGAGATATAGAAGATATGATGAATCTATCATCCAGCTGGAGATGCAACGAGCTTCGTACGGACTTCGATTTCAGAATATAAAAGAGGAAAAAGATGAAGACTTAAAAGTGACTATGACGGAAATTATTGGAGCTATACTTCAAGAGGACCCCATAGCCTTACAGAGAGAAATCGATGAAGTATACAGAATCTCGAATAGCTATATCCGTCGACACAACCTCCCAAGAGAGATACATATTAAGTTTACAAGAAAGGCGTTGCGAGATGAGATACTTCATCATTCAAGAAACTCCCCGCCCCAACGACAGGGAGTAGAAATAAAGATACTAAAACAAGTTCCAAGAAGTGTCAGAGAAAACAGAAGAGATTATCATTTTCTAACTAAAATTTTGATCAAAGAAAACATCACTTACCGTTGGCTTATTCCACAAGGACTTTCTCTGACATGGCGTTCTACAAGGTACAAATTGGAAAACATAGAACAAGCCATGTACTTCCTCGAACAGAGTGGTATTGGCCACTCCGACTACGCAAGTAAGCGACAAGTGGTCCAACTACAACCAGTTCAACAGCAACCAGGGGAAAAATTACCAACTCAGCAAGAAGAAGATCTGGGGGCTACTCCTCAAGTAATAGAGCAGGACCAAGGTGCTAGAAGAGTTCAACCTCAGCGAGAAACCAAAAAACCCATTAAATGACAACAAATAAAGACTTAAAAATCTTTTCCGTAAATGTTAATGGACTTAACGAACCAAGAAAAAGGAAGCAAATTTTTTCTAAAATTAGAAATCAAAATGTTCAGATTGCAATACTACAAGAAGTTCATATTAAAAAAGATAACCAAAAATTACTGTTGAATCCCAAAATTGGAAAAATGTACGCTGCATTAGCAGACCAAAAAAAAAGAGGTGTAGTGATGTATGTTAAGAATTCTATAAATTCCAAACAAATATATAAGGATAAAGAGGGTAGGATACTGATTGTACAAGTTGATATTGAACCTAGACCTCTAGTGGTTGTTTCTATTTATGCTCCCAATGAAGACCAAATGACATTTTATAAAAATTTACACCAAATAATAATAGATTTAGCTATTGACAATGTATTGATAATAGGTGACTTTAATGCTATCGTGAATAGACAATTAGACCATTCAGGAGGGGGAGGTAATAAAAAAAGGGGGAAAGGCAAAAAAACAAGAAGGAATTTGCTACCTAGCACTTTTCAAAAAATGAAAGCGGAATTATTACTAAGCGACATTTGGAGGGAAAGACACCCTCACAAAAGGCAATTTACCTTCTACTCCAACCCTCACAAAATTTGGACGAGAATTGACATGTTATGGGCACCAAAAACGGTGGCAGAACAAATAAGAGAGGTCGAGATAGACGTTAATACATGGGCTGATCACAACCCAATAGTGGTTTATATGACGATGAATAATAAACAGAACAACTGGCGGATGAATAGGTATATATTAAATGATAAGAAATATAAGGATTGGATTGAAAAGGAATTAAAAATATTTTTTGAAATTAATAAAACATCAGACACTACTCCACAGAATTTATGGGACACAGTTAAAGCGTATATAAGAGGTTTAACAATATCCTATACAGCAAAACATAATAAGGAAAAGAAATTAGAGTACTTACAATTAACAAACGAACTAAAACAATTAGAATCCTTATCGCAGCAACACATTAAGAACAGAGATCTAAAGACAGAAATAAATGTAATTAAACATAAAATTAGAGTTATAGAACAAAACCAATTAACTGAAAAGATCAAAAGAGCAAAGCAACAATATTTTGAACACGCAAATAAACCTGACAGATGGCTAGCGTATAAACTTAGAAAACAGAGTCAATCAAAATTAATCCAAAAATTAGAAGATAACGACGGTACAATAAAATATGATACAGAAGGTAAGGCAGACATTGTGTATAATTTTTATAAAGAGTTATATGCTAAAGATCATGTTATTGAAGATGAAGTTTTTAACTATCTAGAGGCTTCAAATTTACCACAAATAACAGAAGAACAACAGGCCACCATGGATGGACCAATAACAATGGAGGAACTCCTAATAACAATTAAAAAACAGAAAAGCAATAAGGCCACAGGCCCAGATGCCATACCTGCAGAATGGTACAAGATAGACAATGAAACAATAAGAAACCATATGTTAGAAACTTTTAATTTATGTAGACTTGAGGGAAAAATCCCCAAATCTTGGTCAGAATCACTGACAACTTTAATACATAAACAGGGTACAGAACCAGAAAAAATTAAAAACTATAGGCCTATATCATTATTAAATGTAGACTATAAGATTTTTATTGCCATTTATGCAGAGAGACTCAAAAGAGTTATAAATGGAATAATACACCAAGACCAAAATGGGTTTCTTCCAGGGAGACAAATTAAAAATAATATTAGAACTGTAATAAATATACTAGAGTACTATGAACAACACCCAGACAAGACGGCATCTCTAATGTTTCTGGACGCTCAAAAGGCCTTCGACAACGTTAATTGGATATTTATAAAAATGCAATTAAATAAAATGAGATTTGGTCCAAAATTTGTTAACCTAATAGATACCATATATTCAAAACAAACAACGAATATAATACTGAATAACAGTCAATTACCAATACTTGACATAAACAAGGGAGTCCGCCAAGGATGCCCTATATCACCATTGTTATTTATTATGACCCTTGAAACTTTATTAATTAAAATAAGAGCGGACCCCAAAATAAAAGGTTTAACCGTAGGAGATGAAACCTATAAACTCCAGGCCTTTGCAGATGATCTAATGTTTATAATTGAAGAACCGACAACAACAGTTCCTACTTTACTACAAACCATTGAACAATATGGAAACGTAGCAGGTCTAAAGATAAATAAAAGCAAAACACATTACTTGACTAAAAATATGAATAAAACACTAGAAACTAAATTAGAAAGTATTTCTGGAATAAAGACTGCAAAAAAGGTAAAATATTTAGGAATAAATTTAACAGCGAAAACAATAACATTAAAAAATGATAATTATATGAAATTACTAGTAGAAATTAAAAAAGACTTAGCAATGTGGAATAATTTGAAAATATCTTTCTTAGGAAGAATTGCAACAATTAAGATGAACATTTTACCCAAGGTTTTATTTCTTTTTCAGGTAATACCAATAAACCCAGGGGGAATCTTTTTAAAAACTTTAACAAACTTAGTTAAAAAATTTATATGGCAAGGCAAAAAAGCAAGGATAAAAATGAATTGTTTAGGAGAAAATATTATTTTATTAATAGATCCTTGGAACAAACTTCCAGCAGACGTGGTTGGTAAATCCACAGTAACTGAATGTAAACATGCCTGGGATAAACATAGATCCATCCTAAGATAAAATACAGAAAATAGTATAAGGGCAGACTGGATGGATCATGAGGTCTTTTTCTGCCGTCAGTCTTCTATGTTTCTATGTTTCTACATCTTGGCGACCAAAACTGAATGCCGTATTCCAAGTGTGGTATAAACACTTCATGTGATTGTGATTCTATCCCTCTGTTAATGCAGACTAGAACTGTGTTGGCTTTTTTGGCAGCTGCTGCACACGACTGGCTCCTATTTAAATGGTTGTCCACTAGATGTCCTACAAGATCCCTTTTCAACTCTGTTAAACTGTTACTGGCCAGAATGGATAAACCATTCTTAAATCTCAAATCAGCCGTGCTCAGAATAACTCGTTTCTTTCTCTCCCTCTTCTTCTTTTTATAGGAGAATGGCTACACCCATATACACACCCCGATAATCACTTCCAACGATTGTGAGGGTGCGGGCGAAGTCTTCAAACTTGAGGTAAGGGTCTGGATAACCAAGCACCCTACATTGGGTCTCACTCGGTGCCCATCACTTAAAGCAGCATTTTCTGGATATATCTGTAGTGTTGGGCGAACCGAACTTGCACAATTCGGGTTGGTACCGAATTTTGTGCCGTTTCTGACACCGAACCCGAAATTTTTTGAAACTTCGGGCAAAGTTCGGGTTCGGCGTTTGCTCAAACACCGCGAAACGCCACCGCCCGGGAGGAGCTGGGAAACCCCACGATGGAATTCCGGGGGCGGGGCTTTGACGTCACATATATTTCTTCCTGACCTCCCTTTAACTGCTTGGAGGAGAGGGCAGAAGCATCGCTGGTTCTATAGTATAATGGTTAGCGCTCTGGACTTTGAATCTAGCGATCCGGGTTCAAATCTTGGTGGAACCTCCTTTTTTTAAAAAAAATTAATTTTTAAAAATTTATTATTATTATTATTATCATCATCATCATCATGATTCTTTATATAATAAAAGGGGCTTTCTTAGTGGGGAAAAAAAGAAAGCATTAAAATGACCTTCCAGCTCTTTGGGTGCAAAAGGGAACCATCCTTAGGTTAGTTGGGGGAAAGATCAGAAGTAACGTGAGAAAATATTATTTGACTGAAAGTAGTAGATGCTTGGAAAAAATTTCCAGCAGGCGTTGGTTGGTAAATCCACAGTCACTGAATTTAAACATGCCTGGGATGAACATAGATCCATTCTAAGATAAAATACAGGCAATAGTACAAGGGCAGACTAGATGGACCAGGAGGTCTTTTTCTGCTGTCAGTCTTCTATGTTTCTATGTTTCTAAGGTTGACTCAGCCTTCCATCCTTCCGAGGTGGGTCAAATGAAGTCCCAGATTTTGGGGGGCAAGAGGCTGATTCTGTAAACTGCTTAGAGAGGGCTGTAAAAGCACTATGAGGCAATATATAGGTCTAAATATATATCCACTCTGGGTCTAATAAATAATAAAGGAAAGCAAGTCGAATGCTTGGCTGCATAGCTAGAGGTATAACAAGCAGGAAGAGGGAGATTATGATCCCGCTACATAGAATGCTGGTGAGACCACATTTGGAATACTGTGTTCAGTTCTGGAGTCCTCACCTACAAAAAGATATTGACAAAATTGAACGGGTCCAAAGACGGGCTACAAGAATGGTGGAAGGTATTAAGCATAAAACTTACCAGGAAAGACTCAATGAACTCAATCTGTATAGTCTGGAGGACAGAAGGGAAAGGGGGGACATGATCGAGACATTTAAATATGTTAAGGGGTTAAATAAGGTTCAGGAGAGAAGTGTTTTTAATAGGAAAGTGAACACAAGAACAAGGGGACACAATCTGAGGTTACTTGGGGGAAAGATCAGAACCAACGTGAGAAAATAATATTTTACTGAAAGAGTAGTAGATGCTTGGAACAAACTTCCAGCAGACCTGGTAACTGAATTGAAACATGCCTGGGATATACATAGATCCATCCTAAGATAAAATACAGGCAATAGTATAAGGGCAGACTAGATGGACCATGAGGTCTTTTTCTGCCGTCAATCTTCTATGTTTCTATAATAATAATAAAAAATAATAAATGCTATTGCTATCTAAAGAAGGGTTGTCAAAAACATGGGAATTTTTCTTGGTGGTTATACCACATTGGCCAGCACACACCTTCCTATTCATTTCCTGCTGTGGCCAAAACACACACACAAACATGTCTTGCTTAGATCGGCTGGTTTGCCTGCCACAACTCCTTAACTTCTCCGATCTTGAAAAAGTCCCTGCAAATATTGGTGGCCTTGGATAAGATCTCCACGTGAAAAGCTTTGCCTGCTGAGTTGGATGACGTTTTGCTTCCTGCTGTTTACAAGTTTTAAATGTTTCTGATCCATTTGATTGCAAGTGGCATCTATGAGCAACGTGCTGTTCTCCTCTCTAACCTTTTTCTTATGGTGGGCTGAAAGCACGGATGCGCACAACAGCGGGCGTGCATGCCAGCGCCCATATTGCAATACACGTGCCACATCCTCACCGTCCTCTCCCTGCCCCCTTGCAGGCGTGCACGACCACCAACGCCCCTGCATGTGCGCAAGTCTCCTGCATGTGCCCCGCCCTCCGCACATGCGTGACAAGATCTTTCTTTTCTCTTTCTCTCTTTTTCTTCTTTCTTTCTTTCTTCTTTTATTGTTCTTTCTCTTCTATCTTTTTTTTTCTTCCTTTATCTTTCTTTCTTTTTGTTTCCTCCTTCCTTGTCTCTTCTTTCCATCGCTTTCTTTCTTTCTTTCTTTTATCGCTCTTTATCTTTCTTCTTTCTTTTAATTTTTTTTCTTCCTTTGTCTTTCTTTCGTTTTGTTTCTTCCTTCCTTGTTTTCTTTCTTCTCTCCATTGCTCTCTTTCTTTCCTTCTTTCTTTTATCACTCTTTCTTCTTTCTTTTAATTTTTTTCTTTCTTTGTCTTTCTTTTTGTTCCTTCCTTCCTTGTTTTCTTTCCTTCCTTCCTTCCTTCCTTCCCTCTCTCTTTCTCTTCTTTCTTTCTTCATTTATCGCTCTTTCTCTGCTATCTTTTATTTATTTTTTCTTCCTTTCTCTTTCTTATTTTTTGCTTCTTCTTTCCATCACTCTCTCTCTCTCTTTTTTATCGTTCTTTTTCTTCTTTCTTTTATTGTTTTTCCTTTCTTCCTTTTTTCTGTTCCTTCCTTCCTTTCTTCTTTCCATCTTTCTTTCTTTTATCATTCTTTTTCTTCTTTCTTTTTTTTTCTTTCTTCCTTTTTTCTTTTTGTTTCTTCCTTCCTTGTTTTCTTTCTTTCTTCTCTCCATTGTTTTCTTTCTTTCTTTCTTTCTTTTATCGCTCTTTCTGTTTCTTCTTTTAATTTTTTCTAGCCTAACCTCCATTGAGCCCAAAAAGCATGAACTTCTGAACACACAAGCTTTAGACTTCAAGATTATATTTAGATCCCTCCATCCAAACTGCACATAGATTTTTTTCTTTTCTAAACATCCTTTTTAACACAGTTTTTCTTTGAATTAGTACATCGTTTTCTTTTTATTTTCTCTTAATACAAGTATTCTCAAATACATTTACAATATCTTTTGCCTTCTCTAAAAATTACTTAAGCAGGATGGATAGATAGATAGAGAGAGGGAAGGAGGGAAGAAGGGAGGTGGATGGATAGATGGATGGGTAGGTAAGTAGGTAGGTAGGTAGATATTATTATTATTATTATTATTATTATTATTATTATTATTATTATTATTATTAATTAGATTTGTATGCCGCCCCTCTCCGGAGATTCGGAGGAGCTCACAACACAAAATACAGTACAAATCCAACAATAAAAAAGCAATTTAAAACCCTTAGTATATAAAAAAAAAATCATACACAGATAGATGGATAGAGATGTTTTTAAAAATTACATTTTCAAATTTTGGGTTAACCTTTCTTTCAATTGCGTATATCAAGCATGGGAAAATCCATTAAGTTTAAGTCACTACTTCCAGCAAATCTTCATGAAGTAAAATCTTTTCCCCCCCTTCCCTGGAAGTTTTATCAAAGACTGACATAGGCCTTTCTTTTTATCACGAGATCCTCAACTTTGTTAATGTCTTTAAAGAGAAAGTCCTAAATTTGTCTTTTTTTAAAAAACCTGAGTACTGATAGAGATATAGGAATGCTTCAGAAGATGAAGGAACAGCTTTGAATCTGCGGGAAGATAATAGAAAAAGAAAGCAAAGTTTTTTCTCTCTTGCCCCACAGCTGTATTTCCAGGTGGGGTGTTAAAAGAAGCAAAAAAAAATCTGATTTTTTTTCTCCCCTTGTCTTTCTGTATTTGAAGGTTGCGGTTAAATCATGGAAGCCTTCAAAAATGATTTTCGCAACAAAACAAGTTTATTTTGCTTTGGGTTTTTTCCCCCCTAATCGGAGTTAGAAAATAAACTTTAGAAGAGGGGAAGGATTAGAAAGGATGGGGCTTACAGCTGCAACCTTTTATCGTCCCCCAGATGTTTTCAACCAGCTGTGAAGCTTTTAGTCTCTTGCCAAATTGTCTATTAGCTCAATTTGCGGTTTAACAAGCGCGGCTGGTGTCTATGAACCTGTCTTGTCTTTTAAAAGGGCTTATAATCTTTATTTTTATTTTTTTTAGTTGTGTATAGCATTATTTCAGTATTCCTGTGTATTCTGCCCATCGCGATATAGACCCTGGATAGCTCACTTGGAAAAATGTCACAGTTTACCCTCATTTAGCATCATTATTATTATTATTATTATTATTATTATTATTATTATTATTATTTATTGGATTTGTATGCCGCCCCTCTCCGCAGACTCGGGGCGGCTAACAACAGTAATAAAACAGCATATAATAATAATCCAATACTAAAAACAGTTAAAACCCCATTATTATAAAAACCAAACATACATACAGACATACTATGCATAAAATTGTAAAGGCCTAGGGGGAAAGAGTATCTTAGTTCCCCCATGCCTGGCGGCAGAGGTGGGTTTTAAGCAGCTTACGAAAGGCAAGGAGGGTGGGGGCAATTCTAATCTCTGGGGGGAGTTGGTTCCAGAGGGCTGGGGCCGCCACAGAGAAGGCTCTTCCCCTGGGTCCCGCCAAGCGACATTGTTTAGTTGACGGGACCCGGAGAAGACCAAACTGGTCGCTGGGATTCGTGCAGCAGAAGACTGTCCCTGAGATAATCTGGTCCAGTGCCATGAAGGGCTTTATAGATCATAACCAACACTTTGAATTGTGACCGGAAACTGATCGGCAACCAATGCAGACTGCGGAGTGTTGGTGTAACATGGGCATATTTGGGAAAGTCCATGATTGCTCTCGCAGCTGCATTCTGCACGATCTGCCTCGTACAATGACCATTCGAAGCTAGGATAAGGCAGGGGTAGGCAAAGTTGGCTCTTCTATGTCATGTGGACTTCAACTCCCAGCATTCCTGAGCTAGCATGATTGGCTCAGGAATTCTGGGAGTTGAAGTCCACAAGTCATAGAAGAGCCAACTTTGCCTACCCCTGGGATAAAGGAACTTGGCAATCCTCACCGTTATGACCGTCACAGGTCTGGAAAGCGAAGGAAAAATATAGAAAGTCTTTAAACATGGTCTCTTCACAACCACTGCTTAACAGGACTGTGAGTTCTAGCCCCACCCTAGACATGAAAACTGACTAGGTGTCTTTGGGCCAATCATTAGGAGACAGTGAGTTCTAGTCCCGCCCTAGGCATAAAAGCTGACTAGGTGACTTTGGGCCAATCACAAGGAGATGGTGAGTTCTAGTCCCGCCCTAGGCATGAAAGCTGACTAGGTGTCTTTGGGCCAATCACAAGGAGACAGTGGGTCCCAGCCTAGGAATGAAAGCTGACTAGGTGTCTTTGGGCCAATCATAAGGAGACAGTGAGTTCTAGTCCCAGCCTAGGAATGAAAGCTGACTGGGTGTCTTTGGGCCAATCACCAGGAGACAGGGAGTTCTAGTCCCGCCCTAGGCATGAAAGCTGACTGGGTGTCTTTGGGCCAATCACCAGGAGACGGTGAGTTCTAGTCCCGCCCTAGGCATGAAAGCTGACTGGGTGTCTTTGGGCCAATCACCAGGAGACAGGGAGTTCTAGTCCCGCCCTAGGCATGAAAGCTGACTAGGTGACTTTGGGCCAATCACCAGGAGATGGTGAGTTCTAGTCCACTTTAGGCCCTCCCCTCCTCTCACCCCAACCCACCTCACAAAGTTGTTGTGGGGAAAAGAAGTGGAGGAAGTTGCGTTGGATTTTTGTACTGAATTCTTTCTAAGAATAATCAGGATAGAAATAAATAAATATTCCGAGGAGACAGAGTCTCGGTCTCCATGCTGCACCCACATGGCAGATCTTGGAAAGCAGATTAAATAATTTAACATATCTCGTTCAGGCCCATAACAACATCGAAACTGGGAATTAGCTGGCACGCACCATGCAAGTTGCCCATTGTGGTTGGCACTCTCCTTCATTTGGATGCAAAAAAAATATGGGATTCTTGTTTACCGTTTCATGTCTCTGCACGTATAGAAGCAGTGGAAGTGATGTGCCGGTGCCTGGAGGCTGTTGGGGCCTGGATGGGTGTCAACGGACTCAAACTCAACCCGGATAAGACGGAGTGGCTGTGGGTTTTGCCTCCCAAGGACAATTCCATCTGTCCGTCCATCACCCTGGGGGGGGGAATTATTGACCCCCTCAGAGAGGGTCCGCAACTTGGGCGTCCTCCTCGATTCACAGCTCACATTAGAGAACCATCTTTCGGCTGTGACGAGGGGGGCGTTTGCCCAGGTTCGCCTGGTGCACCAGTTGCGGCCCTGTTTGGACCGGGACTCACTGCTCACAGTCACTCATGCCCTCATCACCTCAAGGTTCGACTACTGTAACGCTCTCTACATGGGGCTACCTTTGAAAAGTGTTCGGAAACTTCAGATCGCGCAGCATGCAGCTGCAAGAGCAATCATGGGCTTCCCTAAATACGCCCATGTCACACCAACACTCCACAGTCTGCATTGGTTGCCGATCAATTTCCGGTCACAATTCAAAGTGTTGGTTATGACCTATAAAGCCCTTCATGGCATTGGACCGCACGAATCCCAGCGACCGATTAGGTCCCACAGAGTTGGCCTTCTCCGGGTCCCGTCGACTAAACAATGTCATTTGGCGGGACCCAGGGGAAGAGCCTTCTCTGTGGCAGCCCCGACTCTCTGGAACCAGCTCCTCCCAGAGATTAGAACTGCCCCTACCCTCCTTGCCTTTCGTAAACTCCTTAAAATCCACCTTTGCCGTCAGGCATGGGGGAACTGAGATATCTCCCCCGGGCCTATATAATTTATGTATGGTATGCTTGTAAGTATGTCTGCTTAAAAATGGGTTTTTTTAACTATTTTAAATTGTAAATTGTAAATTATTAGATTTGTCAGGAACTGTTTTTATTGTGTTGTGAGCCGCCCCGAGTCTACGGAGAGGGGCGGCATACAAATCTGATAGATGGATGGATGGATGGATGGACGAACGGACGGACGGACGGACGGACGGACAGACAGATAGAAGGATAGGATGGATAGATGGATGGATGGATGGATGGATGGATGGATGGATGGATAGATAGATAGATAGATAGATAGATAGATAGATAGATAGATAGATAGATAGATAGATAGATAGATAGATAGATAGAAACATAGAAACATAGAAACATAGAAACATAGAAGTCTGACGGCAGAAAAAGACCTCATGATCCATCTAGTCTGCCCTTATACTATTTTTTGTATTTTATCTTAGGATGGATCTATGTTTATCCCAGGCAGGTTTAAATTCAGTTACTGTGGATTTATCTACCACGTCTGCTGGAAGTTTGTTCCAAGGATCTGCTACTCTTTCAGTAAAATAATATTTTCTCATGTTGCTTTTGATCTTTCCCCCAACTAACTTCAGATTGTGTCCCCTTGTTCTTGTGTTCACTTTCCTATTAAAAACACTTCCCTCCTGGACTCATCGTTTGTTCCTCTGTTGCACCAGTGTTATCCAACCTTGGCAACGTGAAGATATTTGGACTTCAACTCCCAGAATTCTGGACTTCAACTTTTCCTACCGCCCGACCACACAGCTCACCCATTTTGAGACTGTCAGAAATCACTACTACTAAATCCTTCTCTTCTGAAGTTATATATCAGGGATTAGATAACTTTGTGTGAGCTATACTTTGCTTTCTTGTGGTTTATTTAATGCTTCTCAAAACTGCCCAGCTTCCATTGAGCCCAAAAAGCATGGACTTCTGAACACACAAGCTTTAAACTTCAAGATTATATTTAGATCCCTCCATCCAAACTGCACTTATAGAATTTTTTTTTCTTTTCTAAACGTCCTTTTTAACACACAGTTTTTCTTTGAACTGGTACATCGTCTTCTTTTAATTTTCTCTTAATACAAGTGCTCTCAAATACATTTACAATATCTTTTGCCTCCTTTCAAAATTACTTAAGCAGGCTTGAGTCAAAAAACTAAGGATTTGTAGGTTTCTGAAAAAAATGGATAGAGGCACGTTCTACCACCAATGGTGGACATGCACACAGGCAAAAAAGTTTTGGAATAAAATAACAAATTGGTTAAAAGAAATAGCAAATGAAGAAATCGGGAAAAAACCAGAATTATATTTATTGGGTATTTTTAATAAAAAAATAGAAAAAGAAGTAAGATACCTAGTTATACATATACTAACAGCTGCCAGAATAGTATATGCCCAACAGTGGAAAACAGATAAAATACCGTAAGAAAACATAATAATTAAAAAAATACTAGACTGTGCGGAGATGGACAGGCTATCCAAAAGATTAGAGGGAAAAGAAGAATCACATAACTATAAAACATGGGCAAAATTTTATGATTGGCTAAAAGAAATAAATAAATAAAAAATTATGCAAAGCAACACGTCAAATAAAAAAATTCAAAAATTAATATTATGTAAAAGAAGTGTAATTCTCTGATCAAATATCCAAAAAAATAGTGGGGAAACTTTCATTTCCCAAATGTTGTACATATATGTTTTAGAAACATAGAAACATAGAAGTCTGACGGCAGAAAAAGACCTCCTGGTCCATCTAGTCTGCCCTTATACTATTTTCTGTATTTTATCTTAGGATGGATATATGTTTATCCCAGGCATGTTTAAATTCAGTTACTGTGGATTTATCTACCACGTCTGCTGGAAGTTTGTTCCAAGGATCTACTACTCTTTCAGTAAAATAATATTTTCTCCTCTTGCTTCTGATCTTTCCCCCAACTAACTTCAGATTGTGTCCCCTTGTTCTTGTGTTCACTTTCCTTTTAAAAACACTTCCCTCCTGGACCTTGTTTAACCCTTTAATATATTTAAATGTTTCGATCATGTCCCCCCTTTTCCTTCTGTCCTCCAGACTATACAGATTGAGTTCATGAAGTCTTTCCTGATACGTTTTATGCTTAAGACCTTCCACCATTCTTGTAGCCCGTCTTTGGACCCGTTCAATTTTGTCAATATCTTTTTGTAGGTGAGGTCTCCAGAACTGAACACACTATTCCAAATGTGGTCTCACCAGCACTCTATATAAGGGGATTACAATCTCCCTCTTCCTGCTTGTTATACCTCTAGCTATGCAGCCAAGCATTCGACTTGCTTTCCTTTTTGCGTATGTTTTTTTTCCTTTGTCTTGTATGTCACATTTGTAAAATAAAATTTAAAAAAAATTAAAAAAATAAAAATTACTTAAAGCAGGATAGATAGATAGAGAGAGGGGGGAGGTGGATGGATGGGTAGGTAGGTAGGTTGGGGAATTCTGGGAGTTGAAGTCCAGATACGTATCTTCACGTTGCCAAGATTGGGAAACACTGTGTTACACCAATGCTGGTTTGATTTAAAGGGCCATAAAACAGAGGGCAAAACTCAAGTCTTCTCTCTTTTTTTTCCCCCAGCGCTCAATTTTTAAACATATTAACTTAATTTTTATCAACACGTTAACATTGCTTAACAGGTTTAATTGCTCCTGGAGCAAAAAAATGATCCAATTCTCCCTCTCTTTCTCTCTCTCACATACATACGCACACACAAATGTTTTAAGGGTTGGATAGAAGCTTTTTATTTTATTTTTAAAAGAACGTTTTGTTTCTAAAATGCTCTTTCGGGGCCTCTTCCGACCAGTCCCTTTCAACCCTTTGTGTAAACAAACAATTATGTTTGCAAAACGAGATACCAGCCTTGGCTTAAATTTTGGCACCGTTTGCTAGCCGAACAAGTTTGGCAGCTTGGGAGGGGGGGGGAAACTACAGAAAAAGAGAATTGGTTGAGGTGAGTCAGACTTTGCGGACTATTTAGAAGTCCTCATTTTACGTCCACAACGGAGAGCAGAATTTATGTCGCTAAGCAAGGCGGGGGGTTTAAGCGACTCCCGATTTTATCACCTTTGGACAATGCAAAATTGGTACTGGTACATGGTGGACCACATTCATTTTGAGATTATGGGAAAAAAAGGATGAATTTGGTCAATGAAACTGATTTGCGACAACTGATGGGACAAGGCAAGATGATGATGATGATTATTATTATTATTATTATTATTAATTGGATTTGTATGCCGCCCCTCTCCGTAGACTCGGGGCGGCTAGCAACAGTGGTAAAAACAACATGCGACAATCCAATACTAAAGCAACTAAAAACCCTTACTTTAAAACCAATCATACATACAAACATACCATACATAAATTGTAGAAGCCTAGGGGGAAAGAATATCTCAGTTCCCCCATGCCTGATGACAGAGGTGGGTTTTAAGAAGCTTACGAAAGGCAAGAAGGGTGGGGGCTATTCTAATCCCTGGGGGGAGTTGGTTCCAGAGAGCCGGGGCCGCCACAGAGAAGGCTCTTCCCCTGGGCCCCGCCAAACGACATTGTTTAGTTGACGGGACCCGGAGAAGGCCCACTCTGTGGGACCAGATTGGTCGCTGGGATTCGTGCGGCAGAAGGCGGTCCTGGAGATAACCTGGCCCTGTGCCATGAAGGGCTTTATAGGTCATAACCAACACTTTGAATTGTGACCGGAAACTGATCGGCAACCAATGCAGACTGCGGAGTGTTGGTGTAACATGGGCATATTTGGGGAAGCCCATGATTGCTCTCGCAGCTGCATTCTGCACGATCTGAAGTTTCCAAACACTTTTCAAAGGTAGCCCCATGTAGAGGGCATTACAGTAGTTGAGCCTCGAGTGACTGTGAGCAGTGACTCTCGGTACTAATAGGGTCGCAACTGGTGCACCAGGTGAACCTGGGCGAACGCCCCACTCACCACAGCTGAAAGGTGTTTCTCTAATGTGAGCTGTGGATCGAGGAGGACGCCCAAGTTGCGGACCCTCTCTGAGGGGGTCAATGATTCTCCCCCCCAGGGTAATGGACGGACAGATGGAATTGTCCCTGGGATATATGGTGAGTAGAATCCGAGACCAAGCTATAAGAAACAAATTGGAATCACATTATAATATGTAAAAATATATTTTGCTCTTGGGTTAAAATGGTTTATACAAGAAACACCCCCGATTTGTGGTGGGGTACGAATGATTGGTAGTGGGCACAATCACTGTGCACTTGTTATATGTTGTGTGTGTGTTTTATATTATAAAATCAATTAAAAAAAAAAAAGGAAGACTGGTGTTCGGCTGCCTTTGGGGAGAGTTTAACCCAATTCCCAAAAGGATTAATTACATTTTTTTTTCATACTCTTTCATTCCTGCAGCCTGCAAATGAAGAGCAAAAACCCGGAGAAGAACATCACTTCTTCGATATTCCCGCGTTTCTTACGGTTTCTGGACAACTCCATTTGGAAGTCATGAGTGGGTATGGCTCACGGGAATTTAAGCATGCTTTTAGTCTGGCGATTATCACGGGTCCTCGACTTACGCCCAGAATTGAGCCCAAAGTTTCTGTTACTAAGTAAGACAGTTAAGAATATCTCCGGGACCGCCTTCTGCCGCACGAATCCCAGCGACCGGTTAGGTCCCACAGAGTTGGCCTTCTCCGGGTCCCATCGACTAAACAATGTCATTTGGCGGGACCCAGAGGAAGAGCCTTCTCTGTGGCGGCCCCGACCCTCTGGAACCAGCTCCCCCCAGATATCAGAGTTGCCCCCACCCTCCTTGCCTTTCACAAGCTCCTTAAAACCCACCTCTGTCGTCAGGCATGGGGGAATTGAAATTTTTTCCCTTCCCCCTAGGCTTATAGAATTTATACATGGTATGCTTGTTTGTATGATTGGTCTTTTAAATTGGGTTTTTTTAGATTATTTTTTAATATTAGATTTGTTACATTGTTTTCTTTATTGTTGTTAGCCGTCCCGAGTCTTCGGAGAGGGGCGGCATACAAATCTAATAAATAATAATAATAATAATAATAATAATAATAATAATAATAATAACAATAAGTGAGGTTTGCTCCCGTTTAATGACTCAATTGCCAATTTTGCTAAGCAAATCACTGCTGCTAAGTTAGTGGCACCGTTGTTAAGTGAATTTGGCTCCCCCATTGACTTGGCTCATCGCAAGGTTGCAAAAAGGGGATCACGGGACATGGCGACTGTCATAAATTATTTATTATTATTATTATTATTTATTATTTATTGGATTTGTACGCTGCCCCTCTCCGAAGACTTGGGGTGGCTCACAACATATCAGAAAGACTTTATACAATATAAATATCTAAAATCCAATTAATATAACTAACTACAGTTATACCTCGTCTTACAAACCCCTCGTCATACAAACTTTTTGAGATACAAACCCGGGGTTTAAGGGTTTTTTGCCTCTTCTTCCAAACTATTTTCACCTTACAAACCCAAGCCGCCACCACTGGGATGCCCCGCCTCCGGACTTCTGTTGCCAGCGAAGCGCCCGTTTTTGCACTGCTGGGATTCCCCTGAGGCTCCCTTCCATGGGAAACAACACCTCCGGACTTCTGTGTTTTTGTGATGCTGCAGGGGAATCCCAGCAGCGCAAAAACGGGTGCTTCGCTAGCAACTGAAGTCCAGAGGTGGGGTTTCCCAGCGAGGGGAGCCTCAGCGAAAACGCAGCATCACAAAAACACGGAAGTCCGGAGGTGGGGTTTTGAGGACTTCCGTGTTTTTGTGATGCTGCAATTTCGCTGAGGCTCTCCTCCAAGGGAAACCCCACCTCCGGACTTCCATTGCCAGCAAAGTACCCATTTTTACACTGTTGTGATTCCCCTGCAGCATCACAAAAACACGGAAGTCCGGAGGTGGGGTTTCCCATGGAGGGGAGCCTCAGGGGAATCCCAGCAGCACAAAGTCTTCGGAGAGGGGCGGCATACAAATCCAAATAATAAATAAAATAAATAAATAAAAAACAGGTGCTTTGGCTGGCAAAAGGGGTGAGTTTTGGGCTTGCACGCATTAATTGCTTTTCCATTGATTCCTATGGGAAACATTATTTCGTCTTACAAACTTTTCACCTCACAAACCTCGTCCCGGAACCAATTAAGTTGATTTCTTTGACTATGTCACAAAGGTGTTGGATGAAGGTGGTGCCGTGGATATTGCCTACCTGGACTTCAGCAAAGCCTTTGATACGGTTCCACATAAAGAGCTGATAGATAAATTAGTGAAGATTGGACTTAATCCCTGGATAGTTCAATGGATTTGCAGCTGGCTGAAGCGTAGACATCAGAGAGTTATTGTTAATGGCGAGTATTCTGAGCAGAGTCAGGTTACAAGCGGTGTGCCACAAGGGTCTGTTCTGGGTCCTATTCTTTTTAATATATTTGTGAGTGACATAGGGGAAGGTTTGGTAGGGAAGGTTTGCCTATTTGCCGATGACTCTAAAGTGTGCAATAGGGTTGATATTCCTGGAGGCGTCTGTAATATGGTAAATGATTTAGCTTTACTAGATAAATGGTCTAAGCAATGGAAACTGCAGTTTAATGTTTCCAAATGTAAAATAATGCACTTGGGGAAAAGGAATCCTCAATCTGAGTATTGTATTGGCAGTTCAGTGTTGGCAAATACTGAAAAAGAAAAGGATTTAGGGGTAGTGATTTCTGACAGTCTCAAAATGGGTGAACAGTGCAGTCAGGCGGTAGGGAAAGCAAGTAGGATGCTTGGCTGCATAGCTAGAGGTATAACAAGCAGGAAGAGGGAGATTATGATCCCACTATATAGAATGCTGGTGAGACCACATTTGGAATACTGTGTTCAGTTCTGGAGACCTCACCTACAAAAGGATATTGACAAAATTGAACGGGTCCAAAGACGGGCTACAAGAATGGTGGAAGGTCTTAAGCATAAAACGTATCAGGAAAGACTTAATGAACTCAATCTGTATAGTCTGGAGGACAGAAGGAAAAGGGGGGACATGATCGAAACATTTAAATATATTAAAGGGTTAAATAAGGTCCAGGAGGGAAGTGTTTTTAATAGGAAAGTGAACACAAGAACAAGGGGACACAATCTGAAGTTAGTTGGGGGAAAGATCAAAAGCAACATGAGAAAATATTATTTTACTGAAAGAGTAGTAGATCCTTGGAACAAACTTCCAGCAGATGTGGTAGATAAATCCACAGTAACTGAATTTAAACATGCCTGGGATAAACATATATCCATCCTAAGATAAAATACAGAAAATAGTATAAGGGCAGACTAGATGGACCAGGAGGTCTTTTTCTGCCGTCAGACTTCTATGTTTCTATGTTTCTATAAGACGAGGTATCACTATATTCTAAAAGCCCTGGAACATTAAAAATCATTAGTTCACAGAATCCGTTTGAAGTAAGCAGGAGAGAGATTTTGCCAATTTTTTTTGCTTCCGCACATGTGGAACTCAACCTGTTTTGTGTTGTTTTACACACCTTGCAGGGCGTTTACTAAAGTCTTCACTTTTGGTCCCACCTTCCGAGCAGACAATTCTCAAACCCGCAGACACCTGGCGGAGTTTTACATGGTGGAGGCCGAAGTGTTTTTTGTGGACAGGCTTCAGGATATAATGCAGGTAAGATTTCCCGGGAAAAACTATAAAATAGAGGTCTTTGTAAGTGTGTGGTTGCAGGTTCTATGCATTTAATTTGTTTTTCCTAGTTTTATAGAAAGAGCAGGGAGCTTTCTGGAAGCTGAAGAACGCTTTAAAATTTCTAAATACTACTACTACTAATAATAATAATTATTATTATTATTATTATTATTATTATTATTTATTAGATTTGTATGCCGCCTCTCTCCGAGGACTCGGAGCAGCTCACAACAGACAATACAAAATACAAATCTAATATTAAAAACAATATTTAAAATACTTATTAAGAAACAATCATGCACTCCAGACAAACATAAAACAGAACAGCCAAGGAGTATATCAATTTTCCCATGCCACCTTAAATCGCAGTCTCAAATCAGAGCTAAGATATTTCAGGGTTTCTTCAGGTTTTGTATAAAATCTAGAGGTATAGTCAGGTTCTTTCTTTTTATTTTGGGAGGTTTATATTTCATTGGGGACCTGTAATACTGCACGAGTCATATATATATCATATATCAACTTTATTTGATTAGTCAATCGACCATATCAAAGCGAGGAAAAGGACCACATCGGTCGTCATAAAACTGTGACTGGTTAAAATACAATAAAATTGGCTAAAATAGAGGGAATTTGAATAAATAATAAGTTAAAGTGCAGTATAATATGCTAAAATTGAGTAGTAAAACATGAGAATATAACTGCATGAGTCAAAAAGAGGGCGGTGAAAATATTTACTGACCCCTTACATCCTTTACACAAATTGTTTCAATTCCTACCCTCAAAACGTCACTACAGAGCACTGCACACCAAGACAACTAGACACAAGAACAGTTTTTTCCCGAATGCCATCACTCTGCTAAACAAATAATTCCCTCAACCCTGTCAAACGTTTTACTAAGTCTGCACTTCTATTTCTACTATTTTTTTCTCATCATTCCTATCATCCTTTTCCTCCCACTTAGGATTGTATGACTGTAACTTGTTGCTTGTATCCTATTTCTTCATTGCGTATTTAACCCCTATGACAATCATTAAGTGTTGTGCCACATGATTCTTGACAAATGTATCTTTTTCTTTTATGTACACTGAGAGCATCTGCACCAAAGACAAATTCCTTTTGTGTCCATTCACACCTGGCCAATAAAGAATTCTATTCTATTCGAGTCTGCGGAGAGGGGGTGGCATACAAATCTAATAAATTATTATTATTATTATTATTGTTCTTGTTCTTGTTATTATGTTCTGTTCTGTTCTATTCTATATTGCAGGACTTCTGTAATTTCCATTTGATAATTACAGTTAGTTCGTGACTTACAACCCACAATTCGAGGCCAGATTTTTGATTGCTAAATGAGCCCGTTGTTAAGTGAATCTGGCCCGATTTTGTGACCTCTTTAATTTACTTGGAAAAATTTATATAGGGGACTCTTCGCTCACAGCGACTCCAGGTGGCTTTCCAAGCGATAAAAGCACAGCATAGAATGTAGAAAAATCTTTGCTACTGTTGTAAACTGGATTGCTGCGGTTGTTAAGTGAATCATGAAGTCATTAAAGTGAATCCAGCTTCCCGCCATCGACTGCCTGTCAGAAGCTGGCTGGGAAAGTTGAAAATGGGGATCATCTGATCCCATGACACAACTACTATCATTGATTGATTGATTGATTTGATTTGATTTGTATGCCGCCCCTCTCCACAGACTCGGGGCGGCTAACAACAATAAAAAGACAACGTAAACAAATCTAATAATAAAAAATCTAAAAACCCCAATTTAAGAGATCAGTCATACATACAGTCATACCATACATAAATTTTATAAGCCTAGGAGAAGGGAATATTTCAATTCCCCCATGCCTGACGACAGAGGTGGGTTTTTAAATATATGATGGTCACCAAAAACTCAAATTTTGGTCATGTGACTGTTCAGAGAGTTGTAAGTGCGAAGCCCAATCAAAAATCACTTTCAGTGCTGTTGTAATTTTAAACGGTCACTAAATGGACGGTTATAAGTTGAGTACTGCCATGTAGAAAGTCGTAGAGTGGATTCCGGAGCTGCAAAAAAATGAGATTTAGAGGTTTAAATGTAATCCTACACATTCCCTACTACAGAGCTCCCTAACTACCAGGCCGTGGCCAGGATTGTGGCCTGTTCCGGACCGGATTGTGCGAGCAACAGGCTGGAATACAGACACACAGGTCAACTTTTTACAAGCGACGGGGCAAGCCAAGTTACAGTGGTACCGACAGAAAGTGACTTATGATTGTGTTTTTCGCACTTAATAGCGGTTATAGCATCTCTAAGATAAACATGATCAAAATTCAAACTCCTGGCAACTGGCATGTACTTGTGCCTGTTGTAGTATCCGGGAGGGGGCGGGATGTGATCCCAGGGGTAAAATCAAGCAGGTTCTGACAGGTTCTGGAGAACCAGTAGGGGAAATTTTGAGTAGTTTGGAGAACCGGCAAATACCACCTCTGGCTAGCCCCAGAGCAGGGTGGAAATGGAGATTTTGCAGTAGCCTTCCCCTGCCACGCTACGCCCGCCAAATTACGCTACGCCCACCAAGCCACGCCCGCAGAATAGTAGGGGGAAAATTTAATTTTTTGACCTTTTTCGACCTCATGACCAGCAAAGTCAGTGGGGAGACCAGATTCTCCATACAATCGCACAACTAACTTTAACAACGGCCACGATTCACTTCACCTCTGTGGCAAAAATAGGGCCAAAGTCACTTAACCACAGTTTTCAGTTAGCAATATATACGTGGGTTTTTTCTCCTCTTTCATTCTGAGGTAGTTTTTGCTGCTTGCTGCTGACAGGATAAAATACGTCCCCCCTCTTCGCTGGAAAAATAAAAGGAGCTCTGACAATTATTTTTTTTAAAAAATGGTTTTTCAGCAGAAATGAATGGAAATGTTTGCCGGCTTTTGTTGACGGTGTGGTTTTGCTCAAGGTGGAAGTTTCTGGAATGGAAAGTTCCTCTTTCGAGGAAACGGAAGCGATTTTTGGCGACAGGTTTGCCATCCCGTTCTCACACGGTACAAGAGAAACAGCCCCCTCTCTTTTTTTTCTCTCCCTCTTTCCTCCCCTCTCCCCCTCACCATCCCTCTTCCTCTCCCCTCTTCTCTTTATCTCTCCCTCTCTCCCTCTCTCTCTCCTCCCTCTTTCCTCTTTCTCTCCCTCTTCCCGTCTTTCTCTCTCTCCCCCCCTCACCATCCCTCTTCCACTCTCCTCTTTTTTTCTCTCTCCTGTCCTTTCCCTCTTCCCGTCCTTCACTCTCTCCTCTTCTTCACATTCTCCATCCCTTCTCTCTCTTTCGCCCCTCCCTCCCTCTATCCCTCCCTCTCCCCCTTCCCCTCACTTTCTCTACATCCACATCTTTCCCTCCCTCTCTTTCTCCTCTCCTCCCTCCCTCTTCCACCTTTCTCTTTCTTCATCTCTCCCCTCCCTTCCTTTCCCTCCCTTCTTGCTCTCTCACTTTCACCTTCCTCTCTCCCGTCCCCCTCTCTCTTTCTCCATCTCTCACCTCCCTCCCTTCCTCTCCTCCCCCCTCTCTCCTCCTCCCCTCCTTCCCACTCTATCACGCTTTCTTCTCTTTCTCTCTCCCTATCTCTTTCCCTCTCTCCCTCCCTCTTCCCTTTCTCTCCTCCATCTCTCACCTCCTTTCCTTCCTCTCCCCCCTCTTTCCCTCTCCTTTCCTCCGTCCCGCTCTCTCTCACTTTCTCCCTCCTCTTTCTCTCTCCCTCCCTCTTTCCCTCTCTCTCTTTCTCCATCTCTCACCTCTCCCCTCCTTCCCTCCGTCTCACTTTCTCTCGCTTTCTCCCTCCTCTTTCTCTCTCCCTCCCTCTTTCCCTCTCTTTCTCCATCTCTCACCTCTCCCCTCCTTCCCTCCGTCTCACTTTCTCTCGCTTTCTCCCTCCTCTTTCTCTCTCCCTCCCTCTTTCCCTCTCTTTCTCCATCTCTCACCTCTCCCCTCCTTCCCTCCGTCCCGCTTTCTCTCGCTTTCTCCCTCTTTCTCTCTCCCTCCCTCACCTTTCCCCCTCTCCCTCCGTCTTCTCTCTCTTTCTCCATCTCCTCTCCCTCCCTCTCTTTCTCTCCTCTCTTTCTCTCTCCCTCTCTCACATTTCCCTGTCTCCCTCCGTCTTCTCTCTCTTTCTCCACCCCCTCTCCTTCCTTCCCTCCCTCCCTCCGTCTTTCTCTCGCTTTCTCCCTCCCCTCTTTCTCTCTCCTTCCCTCTCTGTTTCTCTCTTTTTGGAAAATGAAAAACTGTGACATATTTATATCTCCTTGCTCTGAGGCGCAGTAGAGGAATTCATAAAAAATTGCAGCATCCCCACAGTCAACGTGATCAAAATCCAGAAGGTTGGCCATTGTCTCACGTTTGTGACGCGTTGCCCTGTCCCGTGTGTGTGTGCGTGTGTATCGCAGGATCCCCTTTCTTTGCGACGACCTGACAAGTTTCACTTAAAAACCCTGTCGCTCATTTTAACAACTACGGCAAAATTTACCTCACAAAAAGGGGCAAGGAAAGTCACAAAAGCTCACTTCACAAATTTCTCACGTTGCAACATAAATTCTGTGCTCGGTTGCGGTCATAAATCGAGGACTACCTGTACTTGGGGTTATCATCTTGCCTGGAACAGGAAATATAATTTTACCTCTTTCTCTTTTAAAAAATCTTTTTCCCCATTGTCTTTAGGTTATGGAAGATCTTTTCAAAACAGTGACTGACCGAGTTGTCTCCAGTTGCCCTCAAGATGTGGCCCTTTTCCATAAACGTATCGCTCCTGGCCATGAGGTAAATATTTTCTAATATAGTGATACCTCGTCTTACGAACCCCTCGTCATACAAACTTTTCGAGATACAAACCCAGGGTTTAAGATTTTTTTGCCTCTTCTTCCAAACTATTTTCACCTTACAAACCCAAGCTGCCGCCACTGGGATGCCCCGCCTCCGGACTTCTGTTGCCAGCGAAGCGCCCATTTTTGCACTGCTGGGATTCCCCTGAGGCTCCACTCCATGGGAAACCCCACCTCCGGACTTCTGTGTTTTTGCGATGCTACAGGGGAATCCCAGCAGCGCAAAAACGGGTGCTTCAGTGGCAACAGAAGTCTGGATGTGGGGTTTCCCAGCAAGGGAAGCCTCAGCGAAATTGCAGCATCGCAAAAACACGGAAGTCCGGAAGTGGAGTTTCGAAGACTTCCATGTTTTTGCGATGCTGCGATTTCTCTGAGGCTCCCCTCACTGGGAAACCCCATCTCCGGACTTCCGTTGCCACCGAAACACCTGTTTTTGCGCTGCTGGGATTCCCCTGCAGGATCACAAAAACACAGAAGTCCGGAGGTGGGGTTTCCCATGGAGGGGAGCCTCAGGGGAATCCCAGCAGCGCAAAAACGGGCGCTTCGGCTGGCAAAAGGGGTGAGTTTTGGGCCTCCCACACATTAATCACTTTTCCATTGATTTCTATGGGAAACATTGTTTCGTCTTACAAACTTTTCACCTTACAAACCTCGTCCTGGAACCAATTAAGTTTGTAAGACGAGGTATCACTGTATATCTATAGTTTTCCAGGCTTGGCTGAGGGACTTCAGATTTTTCAGTCTACAAATAATCCTCAACGTAACGACCACAATCAGTGACTTCAATTTTACAGCCTTGTTTTGTCACAAAGTGAATCGCTGCATTGTTAAGTGAATCATGCGGTCGTTAAGCAAATCTAGCTCCTCCCATTGGTTCTGCGTGTCAAAAAGTATCAAGGAAGGCCACCAATAGTGATTACAGGTAATCCTCGACTTACGACCATTCACTTAGTGACCATTCTGTTTATTATTTATTTATTTATTTATTTATTACATTTGTAGCCGCCCAACTCCCCAAGGAATTTTAAGTTACAGCGACCTTCTGACAAGCCGAGTCAATAGGAAAACCAGATTCACTTAACAACTAGGTTACTAATTTAAGAACTACAATGATTCACAATGATACTGACTCGTATTGTGACGGTTGCATTGTCCCAGGATCATAATCCGACAAGTAAAATCAATGTTGGATTCACTTTACAACCATGTGTACTAACATAACCGTGGTGATGATTCACTTAACAAGCATGGCAAGAAAAGTTGTAAAATGGGGCAGATGTCGCACTTAGCAACATAAATTAACAGATGTCGCACTTAGCAACATAAATTTTGGGCCCAATTGTAGTCATAAGTCAAGGACTACCTTTATCTTATTTATCTCCTGTTGGTGAACTTATTCTTGGGCGCATCTAATTGGCTGCCCTGAACATTGAATTAGACAAGCTTTTTATGTAAATTGGTATACTTTGCTTAAAAATCCCATGTTTGAAATTGTATTGGCAACATACTTTATTATATGCAGTAATAATAATAATAACAATCTCCTAATCAACAAATTAGAAAAAAGCGGGGTAGATTACAACACATGCAGATGAATTAACAGTTGGCTGACCGACCGCACCCAACGAGTTGTCCTCAACGGTTCCAAATCCACATGGAAGAAAGTAGGCAGTGGGGTACCACAGGGTTCTGTCCTGGGCCCTGTGCTCTTCAACATTTTCATCAATGACCTGGACGAGGGAATAGAAGGGCAAGTAATCAAATTCGCAGACGACACCAAGCTGGCAGGGGTAGCCAACACCCTTGAAGACAGGCTCAAATTACAGAAAGACCTGGACAGACTAACACAGTAGGCCCACACCAACAAAATGATGTTCAACATCGACAAGAGCAAAGTCCTTCACCTAGGTAAAAAAAAAACCTGGACACACATACAGCCTGGGAGAAACCCCTCTCAGCAGTAGCGACAGAGAAAGAGATCTCGGAGTCTTGGTGGATAATCAACTAAACATGAGCCAACAATGTGCAGCAGCAGCCCAAAAAGCCAATACAATCCTAAGCTGCATCAACAGGGGAATACACTCCAAGACCAGGGAAGTCTTAATACCACTCTACTACGCCCTGGTCAGACCACACCTGGAGTACTGTGTTCAGTTCTGGTCACCACACTTCAAAAAAGACATTGAAACTCTGGAGAAGGTGCAGAAAAGATTAACCAAAATGATCAGGGGTCTAGAAACCAAGACTTAGGAAGAGAGACTGCGGGAACTGGGCATGGATAGCCTAGAGAAAAGGAGGGCCAGAGCGGACATGATAGCAGTCTACAGGTATACAAGGGGTTGCCACAGAGAAGAGGGGATCACTTTATTCTCCAGGGCACCGGAGGGCCGGACGAGGAACAACGTCTGGGAGCTGACCAAGGAGAGATTCAACCTGGAAATAAGGAAGAACTTCCTGACGGTCAGAACGGTCAACCAGTGGAACAACCTACCAGCGGACATTGTGAACTCCAATACTCTGGACATTTTCAAGAGGAGATTGGACTGCCATTTGGCTGGGGTGCTATAGGGTTCCTGCTTAGGCAGGGGGTTGGACTTGATGACCCGCATGGTCCCTTCCAACTCTAAAAATAAATAAAATAATAATAATAATAATAATAAGTCGCCCTTCTCCGAAAATTGGGCCGGCTACTTTCTTTATTAGTCCAAACCACACTTGCTAAATTTTTGCTCCAAATTTACTCATGTTTCCCCATCTTCAAATTTCTCAATTTCTCCAGAAACTAAACATTATTTGCTTTCAGTTTGACCTTTTTGTGCAATCATCACACTCTTGTCTCAACTATTTCCCCAAAACGTTTTCGTTTCAAAACCTAAGCTATTTCTGATGTTAACTGTCCATTAATTTTCCCTTTCCCTTTCCTTGTTAGGCCAAATTAGAAAAAATGCTGAAAAACCCATTTATAACGTAAGTATGTTGGAAGGGGAAAGTGTTCTGTTGTTGTTGCTTAACTTACAAGTGTAATTTGTGAGTAATTTGTGACTTAACATTTCTCAGTATGTAATAATTTTCACTCATTTTTTGGCGAAAAGTGAATTGGATTTGGATTTGGTTCAGATTTGGAGACAGACCATCAGGAAGACCTTAGAATCCAGATCAAAACATTAAGTTGCAGTTCAAAAGATTTATTACTCAAGTCCAGGGATCTCCAATAATAGCCCGGGAATTCTGGGAGTTGAAGTCCACAAATCTTAAAGTTGTCAAGTTTGGAAACTCTTGCTCAAGAATCTAGTTAACTAAAGTTCTTTTTTTAATATATGTTTTTATTTATACATTTTTCTTTAACGTACATGAGTGTTTAATAAATAGCATAATGTCTGGCTCAATTTATCTAAACATAGAAACATAGAAGACTGACGGCAGAAAAAGACCTCATGGTCCATCTAGTCTGCCCTTATACTATTTCCTGTATTTTATCTTACAATGGATATATGTTTATCCCAGGCATGTTTAAATTCAGTGACTGTGGATTTACCAACCACGTCTGCTGGAAGTTTGTTCCAAGGATCTACTACTCTTTCAGTGAAATAATATTTTCTCACGTTGCTTTTGATCTTTCCCCCAACTAACTTCAGATTGTGTCCCCTTGTTCTTATAGAAACATAGAAGATTGACGGCAGAAAAAGAACTCATGGTCCATCTAGTCTGCCCTTATATTATTTACTGTATTTTATCTTAGGATGGATATCTATACATAATATCAGGAATAAGAACAATCTTTACTTGTATATAGTAGTAGTCTTCCAATGTCTAATTTCTACTTCTGCTGTCTAACCAAATCCTTTGTTTATCCTTTATCTTTAATGTTAGCCTATCCATTTCCGTGCAGTCTAATATTTTTTAATTAACTAAGGTTCAGTATTAAATTGGCACCAGAAAAGGGACAGCGGAATTTAAGGGGGGGTTGGCCTTAGAACAAGGGGTGTCAAACCGAAGGTCCGGGGGGCCAGAAGTGGCCCACGGGGTCCTTAGATCTGGCCCATGGGACTACCCTGGAAATAGCAAAGGATCAGCCCATGGTGCTTCTGCCAGCAAAAACAGAACTCAGGACGACTGCATAGCCCTCCCAAGCTCTGTTTTTGGTGGAAGGGGTTGCAGGAGGCCGTCACTGTTAAGATATTCATGAGCTAGGAGAGCCAATGGCAACAAGGTCACCCAATGAATAGGCATAGCAACTGAGTCAGCCAATAGGAGCTAACTACTTCTGAGTCTGTGCCGAGGATCAAAACTGAATACAGTGGTACCTCTACCTAAGAATGCCTCTACTTACGAACTTTTCTAGATAAGAACCAGGTGTTCAAGATTTTTTTTGCCTCTTCTCAAGAACCATTTTCCACTTACAAACCCGAACCTCCGAAACTGTAACTGGAAAAGGCAGGGCCTCCGTGGGGCCTCTCTAGGAATCTCCTGGGAGAAAACAGGGCCGGAAAAGGCAGGGAAAGGCCTCTGTGGGGCCTCTCTAGGAATCTCCTGGGAGGAAACAGGGCCGGAAAAGGCAGGGAGAAGCCTCTGTGGGGCCTCTCTAGGAATCTCCTGGGAGGAAACAGGGCCAGAAAGGGCAGGGGAAAGCATTTATGGGGCCTCTCTAGGAATCTCCTGGGAGGAAACAGGGCCGGAAAAGGCGGGGAGAAGCCTCCGTCGGACCTCTCTAGGAATAACCTAGAAGGAAACAGGGCCAGAAAAGGCAGGGAGAAGCCTCCGTGGGGCCTCTCTAGGAATCTCCTGGGAGGAAACAGGGCCTCCACCCTCCCTGTGGTTTCCCCAATCGCACGCCTTATTTGCTTTTACATTGATTCCTATGTGAAAAATGGCTTCTTCTTACAAACTTTTCTACTTAAGAACCTGGCCACGGAACGAATTAAGTTCGTAAGTAGGGGTACCACTGTACTATTACGTTTATAAAGAAGTCATTGAATCCAGCTGAATCTGTGTGTGCTTCTGGCTTTGATTTTGCAACAAACCTTAATAGTCACAGCCGAAAATGGAGCTCGGCTCCCCAACACGAATGACCCCCATGCTGACCATGCCCCCCAAAGTCAAATGCAACCCTGATGTGGCCCTCAATGAAATTGAATTTGAACATTTGTGGCAATGTCAGGATTCTAAGCTGATGATATGCTTAAATCCCACCCTGAATTATGCCTGTTTTTCTCCTACACCAATAATTTGGTTGAAATTCAGGGTACAAATCTTTAAAATAATTGACCATCCTTTTCTTTTCCCCCCTGGAAGAATGTCCTATACTGAAGCTATTGACATTTTGGAGAGAGCTGGGCAAGAATTCACTTACAAACCAGCCGTGAGTATTTTTTTGGAGACTTTTGATGTGGGGTTGGAAAAACTTAGTAGGCTGATAGAGAAGTAAAAATTTGTATCTCAAATAGAGATACAAAGAGCATCAGTGGCGTAGTGGTTAGAGTGCAGTAAGGCAAGCTACTTCTGCTGATCCCCGGCTGCCAACAGTTTGGCAGATCGAATCTCAGTAGGCTCAAGGTTGGCTCAGCCCTCTATCCTTCCAAGGACCCAGATTGTTGGGAGCAATATGCTTACTCTCTGTAAACTCTGGGACCGCCTTCTGCCGCACGAATCCCAGCGACCGGTTAGGGCCCACAGAGTTGGCCTTCTCCGGGTCCCGTCGACTAAGCAATGTCGTTTGGCTGGACCCAGAAAAAGAACCTTCTCTGTGCCGGCCCCGACCCTCTGGAACCAGCTCCCCCCAGATATCAGAGTTGCCCCCACCCTCCTTGCCTTTCGCAAGCTCCTAAAAACCCACCTCTGTCGTCAGGCATGGGGGAATTGAAATTTCCCTTCCCCCTAGGCTTATAGAATTTATACATGGTATGCTTGTGTGTATGAGTGGTTCTTTAAATTGGGTTTTTTTAGATTATTTTTAATATTAGATTTGTTTACATTGTCTTTTTATATTGTTGTTAGCCGCCCCGAGTCTTCGGAGAGGGGCGGCATACAAATCCAATAAATAAATAAATAAATAAAGTAAATAAATAAACTGCTTAGAGAGGGCTGCAAAGCACTGCGGAGCGGTATATAAGTCTAAATGCTAAATGCTATTGCTAAATATCAGGCATTAATACAATTGTGACAGTCCAGAAATATTTCACAAGAAGAGTCCTCCACTCCTCCATATCAGAGCTTGCATTTGCGGAAGCTGGCCTGTTTCTGCCCAAGCAACAAACCAGTCCAGCCAGCCCACCAACCCAACCAGCCAGTTAGCCACAGCAGCAGTAGGAAGTTGTGGAAAAATATATATATATATATATATGTTAAATGTTTTTTTAGCTTAACACATACAAAATATAGTTTGTCGGCTATAAATATATTACTGCCTTGCAGTGGCCCGGGTTGGGCCTAGAGGCAAAAAAGGAGCTGTGACGTTCCTTAAAAATATACCAGGGTGATCCGACATAAGAAAAACATATATATATATATATATATATATATATATATATATATATATATATATATATATATATATATATATTTTAAATTATCATTACCTCTTTCGGTACCTCTTCGGAGAGGGGAGGCGTACAAATCTAATAAATTATTATTATTATTATTATTATTATTATTATTATTATTATTATGTTAATACAACACAGCAAACAAGATCACTATGCTGGATTTTGCATTTAGTGATGATGATGATGTATTATTATTATTATTATTATTATTATTATTATTATTCCATTGCTGAGAACATTCACAATGCTTTCAAGGAGTTTGCAAACTTAACATGCACGACCTGTGGTTATTATGGTTTGTTTATTTCAAAATAGGGGTTTTTTTTTTAACTGTTTCCTTAGTGGGGGCAGGATCTCCAAAGTGAACACGAGAAGCACCTTGTGCGACACTGCGGTGATATTCCTGTTTTTGTGTACAACTATCCCTACGACCTTAAGCCATTCTACATGCGAGACAACGAAGATGGACCTCGTAGGACCGTAAGAACCATTTCATAGAAATGTTCATTAAAATATTCTCCAAAGCTCTTGAGGGCGGGACAAGAAACAATGGGTGGAAACTAATCAAGGAGAGAAGCAACTTAGAACTAAGGAGAAGATTCCTGACAATTAGAACAGTTAACCAGCGGAACAAATTGCCTCCAGAAGTTGTGAATGCTCCAACACTGGAAGTTTTTAAGGAGGTGTTGGATACCCATCTGTCTGAATTAGTTTAGGTTTTCCTGATTAAGCAGGGGGTTGGACTAGAAGACCTCCAGGGTCCCTTCCAACTCTGTTATTCTATTCTATACTATTCTTTATTCTACTCTATTCTATTCTATATTCTATTCTATTCTACATTCTATTCTATATATTCTACTCTTCTATATTCTATTCTATTCTACATTCTATTCTATTCTATATTCTATTCTATTTTACATTCTATTCTATTCTTTATTCTACTATATTCTATTCTATATTCTATTCTATTCTACATTTTATTCTATATTCTATTCTATTCTTTATTCTACTCTATTCTATTCTACATTCTATTATATTCTGTTCTATTCTGTATTTTATTCTATATTCTATTCTATTCTTTATTCTACTCTATTCTTTATTCTACTCTTCTATTTTACATTCTATTTTATTCTTTATTCTACTCTATTCTATTCTACATTTTATTCTATATTCTATTCTATTCTACATTCTATTCTGTTCTATTCTGTATTTTATTCTATATTCTATTCTACATTTTATTCTATTCTATTCTTTATTCTACTCTCTTCTACATTCTGTTCTATTCTGTATTCTATTCTATTCTACATTCTATTCTATTGTTTATTCTATTCTATTCTATATTCTATTCTATTCCAGACAAATGGTTGTCCAATTTCTTCTTGAAAACCTCCAGTGTTGGAGCAGCCACAACTTCTGGAGGCAAGCTGTTCTACTAGTTAATTCAATGGTTCTCAACCTAGGATCCATGCCCTCCCCCCATGCATACACATAACTCCCACACTTCCCCCCCCCCAATGCATGTTCACAACTGCCACCCCCATGCCGATCCCTGCACTGTGAAGCCAGTGCAGAGGTTGGTGATAAATTAAGGGCTCGCCACACTATCTATGATGTCTGATGTTTGTGGGAACTTGGGATGGGGTGATTTCCATGAGGGAGCAGGTGCAGCCACAAAGCATCCTTTCGAGTGGTTCAAGGCCATCCTGTGCCTACCCACCTGGGCGGAAGCGGGAGGAGGAACTTTGAAGAATATTTTGACTTGGACTCTGATTTAGTTTGGATGCTACCTGGGACCTTGATAGTTGCGTTGCTCGGCGTTGTGTCCAAAAGGAAACGTCGACTTCGAGAAGTTTGATTGAACTCGCGAGATGTTTCCTTTTAGAACGGGCTGCCTCGGACACAATGCCGAGGAACGCAACAGAGGTACCGGCACAAGGGTCAGGTAGGATGCACGTCCTACTCCCTGTTCTGTCGGGCTCTCTGGTAGAATCCTCCCAAAAATGCACAGATACAGTTTCAGACACACACACGTTTGAAAATTCAAAACAATGTTCTTTATAATGAAAATTCCCTTAACCTAAGCCCTCTTTTGGTATAGCAAAGAGCCCTTGTCTCCAAACAAACTGGTAATTTGTACAAGTCCCCTATCAGTTCTGTGATACTTAGCTTGCAGCTGTGAGGCAATTCACAGTCCTTCTTCTTCCACAAAGTGAAACACACTTGGCTCTGGTTTAGTTTCAAAGCGGGGAAAAATCAGCACACAAAGGTCAAAGTCAGCAAAGCAGGCATGAAACACAGCGATCAGATAATCCTCCACAATGGCCAAACCCACAGGCTGCTATTTAAGCCTCACTAATGACCACAGCCCCATCCAACCACAGGTGGCCTCATTTTCTTTGATAATAATCTCTCAGTTGTTGCTGCCTATGCATCGCTCTCCACATGCGTGGCTGTATCATTCTCTTGTTCTGAATCCAAGGAGGAGAGAGATACTTGATCTCCTTCTGAACTGTCTGCCACACTCTCCTCCTCCCTGTCACTCATGTCTTCTTGGTCAGAGGAGCCTTCATCAGCAGATTCCACCGGGTGCAAAACAGGCCTGCAGCATGTGGATGTCTCCCCCACATCCACAGTCCTTGGGGCAGGAGCTCGGCCAGGGCTAACCACAACACTCCCTGTGGCAAAAAATAGCACATTCCCTGGGGTTACATACTCATCTGGGCATCGCTGTGTGCCCCCCCCCAAAGGGGGACACGCCCCACTATTTGAGACGCATAGAGATTTTTGAGAAGCCTCTAACCTCCTGTTCCCTAAAAGGTAGCAGCGGTTGATCTCCTGGTCCCAGAAGTTGGAGAACTTTTCGGTGGAAGTTTGAGAGAAGATCGCGTGGATTTTCTGCAATCTCGCTTACAGAGGTAGGATTTCTCTGCTTGGTTTATGGAGCGGCTGGGTACCGCTTAATATGTAACCCAAGAGGGTTAAAATCAAAAATTAATAGGACGAGAGGTGCGGTGGCCTAGAGGTGAAGCTCTCGCCTTACAATCCGGAAGCTGTGAGTTCGATCCTAGGTAGAGGCAGATATTTCTCTCTATGGGCGCACTGAGAACATTATCTGCTGAACAAAACTCCGCATTGGCGACAGGTACGGCATCAGGCCAGTAAACAGTTCCATTCAGTTGCCCAAGACTCCACTCCGCGAGAGCATTTATCCCATGGAATAAACTTTGCCTTCGGAAGTTGTAGGAGCTTCATCACTGGAGGTTGGATTGGCATCTGTCAGAAATGGTGTAGGCAGGGGGTTAGACTAGATGACCTCCTAGAGCCCACTGCAACAGCATTGCCAAAAAGGCTTTAAGAGTTGTGAACCTAATCCTTCTCAGCTTCTTCTCTGGTAATTTTGAACTGCTAACAAGAGCTTACAAAACATTTGTCAGACCAATGCTAGAATACAGCTCGCCTGTATGGAACCCACATTGCATATCTGACATCAACACAATTGAGAGAGTCCAGAAATGTTTCACAAGAAGAGTCCTTCTCTCCTCACAACAAAATACCTTACTCCGCCAGACTTCAAATTCTTGGTTTAGACAACTTACAACTCTGTCGTCTCCGTTCCGACTTAATTATAGTTCATAAAATCATATACCAAAATGTCCTACCTGTTAACGACTACTTCACCTTCAACCGCAACAACACACGAGCACGAGATCGATTTAAACTAAATGTCAACCGCTCCAAACTTGACTGCAAAAAATACGTCTTCAGCAACAGAGTAATCAACACCTGGAATGCACTACCTGACTCTGTGGTTTCTACTCCTAACCCCAAAACCTTTAACCTTAGACTATCTACAATTGACCTCCCTCCCTTTCTAAGAGGTCTGTAAGGGGCGTGCATAAGCGCACCACTGTGCCTACTGTCCCTGCCCTATTGTCTTCTTTTGTTACTTTTTATCATTACTTATCTAATGTTTTATTTGTACAAATTATCACCCTATAATTGTTTGACAAATAAATAAATAAAATAAATAAATAAATAAAAGGTCCCTTCCAAATCTATTGTTAATCTGGTCTAGTTCCTCATCATTTCCCAGTTGAAACCAGGATCATGTCAGTCCATATGTTACAAAATTAAAGCAGTTGTCATTGTGACTTCTGACTGCTAGTTGATGTTTGTTTATTTATTTTTATTTATTTGTTTTGTCAAGTACGTATTGGTGGTATACAAAGATATAATAATATTTATATACATGATGCTAGTAAAAGAGAAACATTCAGAGAGGGGTGGCATACAAATCTAATTAATAATAATAATAATAATAATAATAATAATTAGGGGACGGAAGGCACACTGGTGCACTTATGCACGCCCTTTACTGACCTCTTAGGAATCAGGAGAGGTCAACAACGGATAGTCTAAGGGCAAAGTTTTGCAGGTTAGATGATGATACTCCAGAGGCTGGTAGTGAGTTCCAGGAATCAACTACAATGTCCCCTTGATTTTCGCGGGGGATGCGTTCCAAGACCGCCCGCGAAAGTCGAATTTCCGCGAGTTAGAGATGCGGAAGTAAATGCACTATTTTTGGCTATGAACAGTATCACAAACCTTCCCTTAACACTTTAAACCCCTAAACTGCAATTTCCCATTCCCTTAGCAACCATTTAGATTATTACTCGCCCTGTTTATTTATTAAAGTTTATTAAAAAAAATATTTATTAAAGGCAAACAAAAGTTTGGCAATGACATATGACGTCATCAGGCGGGAAAAACCGTGGTATAGGGAAAAAACCCATGAAGTATTTTTTAATTAATATTTTTGAAAAACCGTGGTATAGACTTTTCGCGAAGTTTGAACCCGCGAAAATCGAGGGAACACTGTACTCGGTTACTAAAGTTGTATTTCCTGCAGTCGAGTTTGGAGCAGTTTACTTTAAGTTTGTATCTGTTGTGTGCCTTTGTGTTGTTGTGCTTGAAGCTGAAATAGTCATTGACAGGAAGGACGTTGTAGCAGATGATTTTATGGGCTATGCTTAGATCGTGTTTAAGACGACGTAGTTCTAAGCTTTCTAAACCTAGGATTGCCAGTCTAGTTGCGTAGGGGATTCCCGGATGTGCTCTGCTGGTTTTCTTCCGGGTGGTTTTTCAGCTTCTTCTGTCCAATTGCATCTCACAGATTGTGATTCTGCAGAAGTGCTCCACGCCCGGCATCAAATGGATTCCACGGGATTCCAGAAAGCACTTAGGGATTTCCCCAAGCAATTTGGCAGGTGGTTCCATCTCATACCGATCACACACTGCCCTTCTGAGAAAAGCCAGAGTGAAGGTGTGGTTGTTTCTCACATGCCCTGTTGTGGAGCTGAGCTGTTGTTTACTTTCTCCTTTTATTGTCTCTGTAATAGTTTTGCTAAGAGTTCTTGCCTTCTCTGTTCCAGTTTATCTCTGCAATTCTCTGGTCTACATATAATTATTATTATTTATTTTATTTATTGATTTTGTCCAATACACAATGAGGGTTTTAGTGGGTACAGTGTCCCTCGATTTTCGTGGGTTCGAACTTCGCGAATAGCCTATACCACGGTTTTTTAAAAAATATTAATTAAAAAATACGGTTTTTTTCTATTCCACGGTTTTTCCCGCCCAATGACATCATGTCATCGCCAAACTAATAATTTTTGCAAATAAATAACAAAAAAATAAGTTAGTAAATAATTATGTTTATAAATATCAGGATCACTAAGTGTCTTATTCAATGGTGAGTACCAGTAATAATGGTGAATAAATGGTTGTTAAGGGAATGGGAAATGGTAATTTAGGGGTTTAAAGTGTTAAGGGATGGCTTGTGATACTGTCCATAGCCCAAAATAGTGTATTTACTTCCGCATCTCTACTTCGCGGAAATTCAACTTTCGCGGGCGGTCTCGGAACGCATCCCCCGCAAAAATCAAGGGAACACTGTATACACATAGTAAAATACATGATGAAGGTTATAGAGGATATACTCATAGTAAAATATATCCATGAAAGAATAGAAGAAGAGATATAGGAATAGAAGAAAGGTAGAGGAGATACAGGAGAGCAATAGGACAGGGGACGGAAGGCACTCTAGTGCACTTGTACTCGCCCCTTACTGACCACTTAGGAATCTGGAGAGGTCAACCGTAGATAATCTAAGGGTAAAGTGTTGGGGGTTTGGGGATGACACTATGGAGTCCGGTAATGAGTTCCACGCTTCGACAACTCGGTTACTGAAGTCGTATTTTTTACAGTCAAGTTTGAGGCGGTTAATATTAAGTTTAAATCTGTTGTGTGCTCTTGTGTTGTTGTGGTTGAAGCTGAAATAGTCGCCGACAGGCAGGACGTTGCAGCATATGATCTTGTGGGCGATACTTAGATCACGTTTAAGGCGTCTTCGTTCTAAACTTTCTAGGCCCAGGATTGAAAATCTAGTCTCGTAGGGTCTTCTGTTTCAAGTGGAGGATTGAAGGGCTCTTCTGGTGAAGTATCTTTGGACATTTTCAAGGGTGTTGATGTCAGAGATGTGATTTGGGTTCCAAACAGATGAGCTGTATTCGAGAATGGGTCTGACGAACGTTTTGTAAGCTCTGGTGAGTAATGAGAGATTGCCAGAGCAGAAGCTACGTAGGATTAGGTTTACAACTCTTGAAGCCTTCTTGGCTATGTTGGTAATCTTACCAACCAGGTAATCTTACCTGGCCACTAAGAGTCAACACTATTTTGACAGTGCATAATCAACCCATTTGTGTTTCTCAATTATTTCCTGTTACGCCCCGCCCTAGGAAGAGTTAAACATTTCACGACCCTCCAACTCTCCAATCTGGACCCCAATTTTTAGTGTTAATATTTATTATTTTACTTATTCTAAGCTGCAAGCAAACTATTGGCCAGAGAAGGCTGCTCTTTTTGAGCCAATCACCAGGAGACGGAGAATTCTAGTCCCGCCTTAGGCATCCAAGCCAGTTGGGTGATTTTGGGCCAATCACCAGGAGACAGAGAATTCTAGTCCCGCCTTAGACATCCAAGCCAGTTGGGTGATTTTGGGCCAATCACCAGGAGACGGAGAATTCTAATCCCGCCTTAGGCATCCAAGCCAGTTGGGTGATTTTGGGCCAATCACCAAGAGACGGAGAATTCTAGTCCCGCCTCAGGCATCCAAGCCAGTTGGGTGATTTTGAGCCAATCACCAGGAAATGGAGAATTCTAGTCCCGCCTCAGGCATCCAAGCCAGTTGGGTGATTTTGAGCCAATCACCAGGAGACGGAGAATTCTAGTCCCGCCTTAGACATCCAAGCCAGTTGGGTGATTTTGAGCCAATCACCAGGAAATGGAGAATTCTAGTCCCGCCTTAGGCATCCAAGCCAGTTGGGTGATTTTGGGCCAATCACCAGGAGACGGAGAATTCTAGTCCCGCCTTAGACATCCAAGCCAGTTGGGTGATTTGGGGCCAATCACCAGGAGACAGAGAATTCTAGTCCCGCCTTAGACATCCAAGCCAGTTGGGTGATTTTGGGCCAATCACCAGGAGACGGAGAATTCTAGTCCCGCCTTAGGCATCCAAGCCAGTTGGGTGATTTTGGGCCAATCACCAAGAGACGGAGAATTCTAGTCCCGCCTTAGGCATCCAAGCCAGTTGGGTGATTTTGGGCCAATCACCGGGAGACAGAGAATTCTAGTCCCGCCTTAGGCATCCAAGCCAGTTGGGTGATTTTGGGACAATCACCAGGAGACGGAGAATTCTAGTCCCGCCTTAGGCATCCAAGCCAGTTGGGTGATTTTGGGACAATCACCAGGAGACGGAGAATTCTAGTCCCGCCTTAGGCATCCAAGCCAGTTGGGTGATTTTGGGACAATCACCAGGAGACAGAGAATTCTAGTCCCGCCTTAGGCATCCAAGCCAGTTGGGTGATTTTGGGACAATCACCAGGAGACAGAGAATTCTAGTCCCGCCTTAGGCATCCAAGCCAGTTGGGTGATTTTGGGACAATCACCAGGAGACGGAGAATTCTAGTCCCGCCTTAGGCATCCAAGCCAGTTGGGTGATTTTGGGCCAATCACCAGGAGACGGAGAATTCTAGTCCCGCCTTAGATTAGTAAACCAATATCATACGCTACCGTACTTAGCTGTGGGTCAACTTCATTAATAGCCCAAGATATCACCCTACATTTTTTCCTGTCTTCCTTAAATGTTTGGTACAAAATCTGTTGGCAGGAAGAAAAAAACTCACCATTTCACAGGCATGAAAAAATGATTGCTTTTGTCCATAACTTTGCTCTTTGGAACACGTTCAATGTCTGAACAGAAACAAACACTTTTCAATTTTTTTTCACTATCTTTGCATTTAAAGTAAAACAAAATTCTGCAAAGACGTGGCTCTTATTGTCCATTTTTTATCCTGGCTAGAGATGACCATAGCTGCCTTCAGTTGAACATTTTTTTGAGTTGCTACAAAACTTTTAACCTTGATATGAAATGTAATTATAATATGTAATTTTAATATTAGATTTGTGCCTGTATAATATTGTTTTTATCATGTTGTGAGCCGCCCCGAGTCTTCGGAGAGGGGCGGCATACAAATCTAATAAATTATTATTATTATTATTATTATTATTATTATTATTATTATTATTATTTATATGTCAGCTCTAGGTAAATCTGATATTTTTGCAAACTTCTTAGAATTCAATTCCTCTGGCTGAAAAAATATTATTTTGTGGGTTTTTTTTCTACAGGTTGATGCTTGAAGACAGTTATCAGTGGTAAGATATATTCCCTAGATATTATTCATCTCTTTCATTAGCTTTGGAAACAGGGTGTCCAGCAAACCTGGAAAACAGGTATATCAGGGAATTATCAGGGAAATCTGTGGTTCGGGAAATATCAGGGAATTATCAGGGAATTCATGAAAAGGACAATAAATCAGGGGGAAAAACAAACTGTATTTAAAAGTTTAAAAGTTAGGGGCAAATCATGTAAAAAAACCAACGGATTGCGTTGCCTGGCAGAGTCAAGCAAAAATGAGCAACAACTTGCTTCCTTAGCTACTGATATTTCTCCATGGCTTAGCCATTTGGTATGACGTCATCTACGACCACGCCTTAACTAGATCGCAGGTTAATTTTATTTTTTTTTATTTTAATTTATTAAATTTGTATGCCGCCCCTCTCCATAGACTTGGGGCAGCTCACAACAGGGATAGAAACAATGTACAATACAAATCTAATAATACGAAGTTAAAAACCCATAATTTAAAAAACATGCACACAACACACCATACATAAATTATGTAGGCCTGGGGAAGATATTTCAATTCCCCCATGCCTGACGGCAGAGGTGGGTTTTGAGAGGTTTACGAAAGGCAAGGAGAGTGGGGGCAATTCTGATCTCCGGGGGGAGTTGGTTCCAGAGGGCCGGGGCCACAGAGAAGGCTCTTTCCCTGGGTCCCGCCAAATGGCATTGTTTAGTCGACGGGACCTGGAGAAGGCCATCTCTGTGGGACCTAACTGGTCGCTGGGATTCGTGCGGCAGAAGGCGGTCCCGGAGATATTCTGGTCCGATGGAAACATCAGGGAAATATCAGGGAATTTCAAAATGCTTTTCCCAGACACCCTGGGAAATCTGAGAAAAAGCCAATAAATTCTCAATTCTACCAGAAGCCAACATAAATTTAGATTTGTATGCCGCCCCGAGTCTGCGGAGAGGGGCGGCATACAAATCTAAATAATAAATAAATAAATAAATAAATGTTAGTGGTGGCCCCTTATAATTAATGTGACAAAATTCCACCAGGTGACACACAGGAAAGTCATTTTTTAAATAAAATTAATTAAGGGACACACACTATCTTTGACTTATGACCATAATTAGGCCCTAATTAGTTATATCAGCAGTTTGCAGATATAACTTTATACCTTTGCAGCAGTTGTTAAGTGAATGCGGCCGTTATAAAGTGAACGGCGCAGTCGTTAACCAAACTCATTGGCTACAGTAGGCATTTTTGCTGGAAAATTGAAGTACAGTGGTACCTCTACCTACAAATGCCTCCACTTATGAACTTTTCTAGATAAGAACCGGGTGTTCAAGATTTTTTTTTGCCTCTTCTCAAGAACCATTTTCCACTTACAAACCCAAGCCTCCGAAACTGTAACCGGAAAAGGCAGGGAGAAACCTCCGTGGGGCCTCTCTAGGAATCTCCTGGGAGGAAACAGTGCCGGAAAAGGTGGGGAGTAGCCTCCGTGGGGCCTCTTTAGGAATCTCCTGGGAGGAAACAGGGCCGGAAAAGGCAGGAAGAAGCCTCCGTGGGGCCTCTTTAGGAATCTGGGAGGAAACAGGGCCGGAAAAGACGGAGAGTAGCCTCCATGGGGCCTCTGGGAATAACCTAGAAGGAAACGGCCAGAAAAGGCAGGGAGAAGCCTCCGTGGGGCCTCTTTAGGAATCTCCTGGGAGGAAACAGGGCCAGAAAAGACAGGGAGTAGCCTCCGTGGGGCCTCTCTGGGAATAACCTAGAAAGAAACGGCCAGAAAAGGCAGGGAGAAGCCTCCGTGGGACCTCTCTAGGAATCTTCTGGGAGGAAACAGGGACAGAAAAGGTGGGGGAAGCCTCCATGGGGCCACTCTAGGAATCTCCTGCGAGGAAACAGGGCCTCCACCCTCCCAGCGGTTTCCCCAATTACACACATTATCTGCTTTTAGAATGATTTCTATGGGAAAAATTGCTTCTTCTTACAAACTTTTCTACTTAAGAACCTGGTCACGGAACGAATTAAGTTCGTAAGTAGAGGTACCCCTGTAAAATCCTGATTTGCAGCAAAAATATAAATTGTGGTCAAGCGATCCCAGGATTACAATAAATGCAGCCTGGTTGCCCATCGCCAAAAATGCGAGGACATAACCATAGGTTCAGGGGACCTATGGCTGGTTCGAATTTTGAATCTGGGTCGTAAATAGCCCTCAGCACAATACAAGTAGTCCTGGACTTACAAGGGTCGCCCAGAAAGTAATGCACCACATTTTTTTCTTCAACAATTATATATTGAACTCGACGAAACTTACACACAAGAAAGAAGGATGTTTCTTCTACACTCCCTATTTTTTCATGTAATCTCCGTCCCTTTCTATGGCCTTCCTCCAGCAAGACACAAGGGCGCATATGCCCTGTTGGTACCACTCCTTGTTCTGGTCCCGAAGCCATTTCCGCACTGTGCGAATCACCTCTTTGTCATCCTCAAAATGTCTTCCGCGACTAACCGTACTTCTGTCGACTGCAGATTCTCCATAAACTGTACACAAACGTTTGTGAATGTTCCCAACAGTTTCTTTCTCCGCAGTGAGAAATTCAATGACGACATACTGCTTGTAAGGTACATCACTTACAGACGCCATTTCAAAACACTGCTGCAGCTACACTATCTGTCTGAAGAAACGCAAAATTTACACACGCACTCCTGACAATTTAAATAATGCATGTCTAAAGTTTCGCATTCATACCATTACTGTAGGTTGAGAAAAAAAATGTGGTGCATTACTTTCTGGGCGACCCTCGTACAACAATTCATTTAGTGACCGTTCAAAGTTACGGCAACGCTGAAAAAAGCGGCGTATGACTATTTTTCACAAGGCCGTTGCAGCCTCCCCATGATCATATTTCAGATGCTTGGCAATTGACTCGCATTTATGACGGCTGCAATGTCACGTGATTCACTTTTGCGACCCTCTGACCAGTAAAACCCACAAGGAAGCTACTGTAGATTCGTGTCACAATTGCAGCAAGCAACATAGGGCGTAAAAGGGAGCAAAAATCACTTAAGAACAGCCTCTCTTAGCAACGGACATTTTGGGCTCAATTGAGGGTTGTAAGTCGAGGACCTATCTGTCCTTGTTAACTTTTGGACGTGAGAAGTTTCAAGTCCTCTTGAAGGTGAACTTGAAATGGCGACCTGGGTTTTCCACTGGAGGCAGAATTAAAAATAAATCAAGCCTTCCAAACACCAGATAAAGATATTTTTACATTTGTCACAGTTCCCCTTATTTTTACTCTATCCTTCATTTTTCTCAACACTCTAGATGACATCATTTCCTCTTTTCTTTCCAAATTTGCAAAAATTTGCAAAGGCAAAAAAAAAAGTTTTTAAAAAAGAACAACCCGACACTCAACTCCTCCGAGGTATTTCCTCGGCCTGTGAGTCTTAAAGAAATTTGAGAAGCAGAGAATACTTCAAAAGAGCAAAGCTTCCAGATAAATAGGTGCAGGGTTCGAGAAAGACATAACCACAGAGACCCCTGCAAAACCGGCTGTAATTTTCAATAATTTATCTAGTTATTTTCCTTTTTTTTGTAAAGAGAGTCAGTTTGGAGTAATGGTTAGGGTGGTAGACTAGAAACCAGGAGACTGTGAGTTCTAGTTCTGGCTTAGGTGTGAAAGCCAGCTGAGTGATTTTGGGCCCATCACCAGGAGACGGTGAGTTCTAGTCCCACCTCGGGCATGAAAACCAGCTGGGTGACTTTGGGCCCATCACCAGGAGACAGTGAGTTCTAGTTCTGGCTTAGGTGCGTCATTCCAAATGTCAAGGTTTTGGACACCCGTGATCTACCTGTTGGGTCAAAGATGATCATTCTTACATAGAAACATGGAAGCAAAATGATTGACAGCAGAAAAAGACCTCCTGGTCCATCTAGTCTGCCCTTATACTATTTCCTGTATTTTATCTTAGGATGTTTGTGTTTATGTATGTTTATCCCAGGCATGTTTCAATTCAGTGACTCTGGATTTACAATTACAATTAAAAATATACCACAATGGTAGAGGTTTTGTGATATATGACAATACTTCTACTTTTATGAGAGCAGTATTTTTCAACTATGGCCTCTCCAAGAGGGGTGGGCTTTAACTCCCAGAATTCCCCAGCCAGCCATGTTGGCTGGGGAATTCTGGGAGTTGAAGTCCACCCCTCGAGGCGGCCATGTTTGAGAAACACTGTACTAGAGCAGAGGTCTTCAAACTTGGCAACTTTAAGCCTTGTAGACTTCAACTCCCAGAATTCTCCAGCTATCATAGCTGGCTGGAGAATTCTGGGAGTTGAAGTCCACTAGGCTTAAAGTTGCCAAGTTTGAAGGCCTCTGTACTAGAGGAATATATTCATTAGTGAATCAGTAACAATTGCTAAATATAAAATACAAGATATTGCAGATTATTGGGGTTTTTTTCTGAGTTGATGTTTTTAGTTTGTTTCCCTTCAGGGTTTTTGGGGGTGGGTGGGGTGTAAGGGGAATTTAAAATGTTATTAAAACTATTTTTTTTTAAAAAAAAAAAGTTTTAAAAGAATATCGGGTGCTGCAGCTTTATCGTAAACAGGAAGTTCTCATCACAGATAATAAGTGATTAAGCCGATTGGAAAATAAACCCCAATGGCTAATCTTAAAATGATCGCATTTCCTTGACGTGCAGGTACGTAGAACTGCGCCAGTTTGGATCTACCCCCCACGGAGGATTCGGAATGGGCTTCGAGCGGTACCTGCAGTGCATCCTGGGAGTTAAGAACATTAAGGATGTGATCCCGTTCCCGCGATTTGCCCATTCGTGCGTTTTATAGCTCTTCGGCCCAACTTCTGTTTTGCTTCTCTTGTAAATTTCACGGCCTGTGTAAAGAACTCTATGCAACATTGAGAGAGAGGGGGGGGAAATAAGACACTTCCTATTTTTCTGTCTCTTTTTTTGTATTTTTCCTTTTTCCACTAAAGAGAAGTTAGTCGAGTTTTCGGAGAGGGGCAGCATATAAATCCAATAAAACTTGAACTTGAAACGTGAAGTTAAAAACTCAGGTTTGAAGCCTGCCCTGTCTGCAAACATATTTATTCGTGTATATATGAATAGGGGACTGGGTTAGGGACTGGAGATCCCAGTCTTTGGAGAGGGGCGGCATACATATCTAAATAATAATAATAATAATAATAATAATAATAATAATAATAATAATAATAATAATAATAATAATAGAAACATAGAAGTCTGACGGCAGAAAAAGACCTCGTGGTCCATCTAGTCTGCCCTTATACTATTTTCTGTATTTTATCTTAGGATGAATATATGTTTATCCCAGGCATGTTTAAATTCAGTTACTGTGGATTTATCTACCACGTCTGCTGGAAGTTTATTCCAAGGATCTACTACTCTTTCAGTGAAATAATATTTCCTCATGTTGCTTTTGATCTTTCTCCCAACTAACTTCAGATTGTGTCCCCTTGTTCTTGTGTTCACTTTCCTATTAAAAACACTTCCCTCCTGGACCTTATTTAACCCTTTAATATATTTAAATGTTTCGATCATGTCCCCCCTTTCCCTTCTGTCCTCCAGACTGTACAGATTGAGTTCATTAAGTCTTTCCTGATACGTTTTATGCTTAAGACCTTCCACCATTCTTGTAGCCCGTATTATTATTATTATTATTATTATTATTATTATTATTATTATTATGATGTCCGCTTTTAAAAATGGCCCTTTTAACCTTATGAAGCCTGCCACGGTGAAGCCAATTTTCACAGGTCATCCTCAAGTTACGACTATTCCTTTACTGACCATTCAAAGCTACTGGTAAAAAACCAACAACTTATGACCTTTCCTCATACTTATGACCATAATAGCATCCCTACAGTTGTGTGATCAGAATTCCGGAGCTTGGCAACCGGCCCATATTTTTAACCGTTGGACGTATCTGGGGTCAAGCTGGATCTGGTTAACGACCGTGTCATTCACTTAACAACGGCAGTGATTCCATGAAAAAGATCGTAAACTCAGACATGACTCAATTAACAAACACTCCGCTTAATAAGAGAAATTCTAGTCCTCGTTGTGGTTGCAAATTGAGGACTACCAAAATTGAATGTATTCAAACTTTCTCCTCTACCAGCTAAGATTATTTCAGCACAGCTCAGAACCTGGAAAAGCCAGAAGTTTAATTAAGTTGCAACATGTTGTGGTTAGCTCTGGCCCAGCTCCTGCCCCAAGGACTGTGGATGTGGGGGAGACATCCACATGCTGCAGGCCTGTTTTGCCCCTGGTGGAATCTGCTGATGAAGGCTCCTCTGACCAAGAAGACATGAGTGACAGGGAGGAAGAGAGTATGGCAGACAGCTCAGAAGGAGATCAATTATCTAGCTCCTCCTTGGATTCAGAACAAGAGTTAATGATACAGCCACGCATGCGGAGAGCGATGCATAGGCAACAACAACTGAGAGATTATTATCAAAGAAAATGAGGCCACCTGTTGTTGGGTGGGGCTGTGGTCATTAGTGAGGCTGCTATAAATAGCAGCCTGTGGGTTTGGCCATTGTGGAGGATTATCTGATCATTGTGTTTCATGACTGCTTTACTGAATTCGACCTTTGTGTGCTGATTTTTCCCCGCTTTGAAACTAAACCAGAGCAAAGTGTGTTTCACTTTGTGAAAGAAGGACTGTGAATTGCCTCACAGCTGCAAGCTAAGTATCACAGGACTGATAAGGGACTTGTACAAATTACCAGTTTGGTTGGAGACGAGTGCTCTTTGCTATACCAAAAGAGGGCTTAGCTTAAGTGAATTTTCCTTATAAAGAACATTGTTTTGAATTTTCAAACGTGTGTGTGTCTGAAATTTGTACCTGTGAATTTTTGGGAGGAGTCCACCAGAGAGCCCGTCAGAACACAACGGCAGTGATTTCTTGAACAGCTATGAAAAAGATTGTAAACTCAGACAGACATAAGAGAAATTCTAGTCCTCTTTGTGGTTGTAAATTGAGGACTACCAAAATTGAATGTATTCAAACTTTCTCCTCTACCAGCTAAGATTATTTCAGCACAGCTCAGAACCTGGAAAAGCCAGAAGTTTAATTAAGTTGCAACAGGACAAAGATGAAGATTAAAGCTGCTGCAAAAAAAACCTCCTTAAGTGCCGCCGCTTTGAACTTGTAAAATCCAATCGCATCTGAGCTTTCCACTCAGTCTTACCAAGATTAAAAAGATAAAAATCTCCTTCAAGATGCGTTTTGAGTCTTCGTGACTTCAGAAGAAAAAAAGACGTCGGAGCTTTCTGAGCCACAAAGCTCATTTTCCATCACCTTGTTCCAATGTGATACTTGGTTTCTGTTTTTCAACTTTCCGCTTTTAACTTTGGGATTCCCCTAATTAACATTTTGAATTATATTCTGATTTGGTAAGCTTAAGAGAAAAAAAATGCCAGAAACTGGTAGGCTAGAGACCGTGGCTTCTAATCACGCCTTAGGCATGAAAGCCAATTGGGTAATTTTGGGCCCATCACCAGGAGACTGTGAGTTCTAGTTCTGGCTTAGATGTGAAAGAAAGAGGTTTACTTTGAATCGGTAAACAGGAGACTGTAAATTCTAGTCCTGCCTTAGATATGAAAGCCACCTGCATGGTTTTGGTCCCATCACCAGGCGACTGTGAGTTCTAGTCCCATTTTAGGCATTGTTCTGTCGGGCTCTCTGGTAGAATCCTCCCAAAAATTCACAGGTACAAATTTCAGACACACACACGTTTGAAAATTCAAAACAATGTTCTTTATAATGAAAATTCACTTAAACCAAGCCCTCTTTTGGTATATCAAAGAGCCCTTGTCTCCAAACAAACTGGTAATTGGTACAAATCCCTTATCAGTCCTGTGATACTTAGCTTGCAGCTGTGAGGCAATTCACAGTCTTTCTTTCACAAGGTGAAACACACTTTGCTCTGGTTTAGCTTCAAAGCGGGGGGAAATCAGCACACAAAGGTCGAAGTCAGCAAGGCAGTCACGAAACACAACGATCAGATAATCCTCCACAATGGCCAAATCCCCACCCAACCACAGGTGGCCTCATTTTCTTTGATAATAATCTCTCAGCTGTTGCTGCCTATGCATCGCTCTCCGCATGCGTGGCTGTATCATTAACTCTTGTTCCGAATCCAAGGAGGAGCTAGATAATTTATCTCCTTCTGAGCTGTCTGCCACACTGTCCTCCTCCCTGTCACTCATGTCTCCTTGGTCACAGGAGCCTTCATCAGCAGTTTCCACCGGGGGCAAAACAGGCCTGCAGCATGTGGATGTCTCCTCCACATCCACAGTCCTTGGGGCAGGCGCTGGGCCAGAGCTAACCACAACAGATGATTTTGGTCCCATCACCAGGCGACTGTGAGTTCTAGTGATCTTAGTCCAGCCTCCCTGCTCAGTCCAACCCAGATGACAGGGTGGTTGTTAAGTGAATCTGGTTTCCCCATTGACTTTGCCTGTCCGAAGGTCGCCAAAGGAGATCACCCCGGACACTACAAATCATCATAAATATGAGTCAGCTGCCAAGCATTTGAATTCTGATCACGTAACCATGGAGACAGGGCAGTGTTAATAAGTGTGAAAAATGGTTCTAAATCATTTTTTCCCCTCAATGATGTTGTCACTTCGAACAGTCACTAAATTGAACTGTTGTATGTGGAGGACTATCTCTACGTCCGTTTGAAAAGCTTGAAAGGCGGCCAAAGTGTGGTCATCCAACCCATCAGAACTTCAGAACTGGGTCGTAACTCACTTTTTCCATCTGCCAAGAGTTTGCTAAGCAACCGGTCGTAAGTCAAGGAATACCGGTATGTCAACAGAAGGAGGGAAGTCAATAAACAAGATAATGGCACTGAGAACCTCCATTTCCCCCACTGCTTCCAGTTTGCGTCAACAGATGGCAGCACAGAGCTATCTTGGACTGATCTTGGAAAAACCAAAAAAAAAAAAAGTCTTGGGACCATATGGATAGGAGACCACCAGGAAACCTTCTACCCACAGTCTAGACTGGGAAATTAGAAGGCTGTGGCAGGTCATTTCCTCCTTAGGGCCAAAATAAATGACAGCTTGGACTCGGCTCACGAGAGACTAAATTTTAAACCTGAATGTTGTCTGAATGTGGCACCTGGTGTGATTTTACAGGAATGGATGATTCAAGCTGTTAAAAAGCCAGACCGAGAGTCCTTGGCTTAACGACCGCAATTGAGCCTGAAATTCCTATTGCTAAGCAAGACGGTTGTTAAAGGAGCTTGTGTCCCATTTTAATACCTTTCTGATATGCCGCGCAAAGCCATACCAGAGGGCATGTGAGGCGTTGCCCCATGTCAGCTCCAGCACGCATGTCTGCGCGAGCCAGCTGATTTTCGGCCCTGGGGAAAGACCATTTTATCTTATTTATTTCATTTATTTATTGGATTTGTATGCCGCCTCTCTCCGCAAACTCGGGGCGGCTAACAACAGTAATAAAACAGTATATAACAATAATCCAATACTAAAAAGTTAAAAACCCATTAATATAAAAACCAAACATACATACAGGCATACCATGCATAAAATTGTAAAGGCCTAGGGGGAAAGAGCATCTCAGTTCCCCCATGCCTGGCGGCAGAGGTGGGTTTTAAGTAGCTTACGAAAGGCGAGGAGGGTGGGGGCAATTCTAATCTCTGGGGGGAGTTGGTTCCAGAGGGCTGGGGTCACCACAAAGAAGGCTCTTCCCCTGGGCCCCGCCAAACGACATTGTTTAGTTGACGGGACTCTGGGACCTAACTGGTCGCTGGGATTCGTGCAGCAGAAGGCGGTCCCGGAGATAATGTGGTCCAGTGCCATGAAGAGCTTTATAGGTCATAACCAACACTTTGAATTGCGACCGGAAACTGATCGGCAACCAATGCAGACTGCGGAGTGTTGGTGTAACATGGGCATATTTGGGAAAGCCCATGATTGCTTTCGCAGCTGCATTCTGCACGATCTGAAGTTTCCGAACACTTTTCAAAGGTAGCCCCATGTAGAGAGCACTACAGTAGTCGAGCCTCGAGGTGATGAGGACCTGAGTGACCGTGAGCAGTGACTCCCGGTCCAAGTAGGGTCGCAACTGGTGCACCAGGCGAACCTGGGCAAACGCCTCCCTCGCCACAGCTGAAAGATGTTTCTCTAATGTGAGCTGTGGATCGAGGAGGACGCCCAAGTTGTGAACCTTCTCTGAGGGGGCCAGTGATTCTCCCCCCAGGGTAATGGACGGACATATGGAGTCGTCCTTGGGAGGCAAGACCCACAGCCACTCCGTCTTGTCTGGGTTGAGTTTGAGCTTGTTGACACTCATCATTCATGCACAGAAGCTAAACCTCGCACAGGCGTGCGCGCCCCCGCCGGCCACATGCAGCTGCGCATGCATCCTCGAATTTATTACCACTCTATAGAGTGGCCTGCACCGGCAGCAGGAGGCTGTGCGCAAGCGTAAAGGTAGCGCATGAGAGCGTACGCTCCCGTTTGCGAGCGAGCAGGGAACGTAATTGAATACCATCCCTGTGAAGAAGAAACGGCGGGAAAACGTCTTTCTGCGCAACACAAACTGTTTCCCGGCTCACACCGATACCAAAGATCAACGACATCACCTCATGATGCCATTGTGGGTGCGGGCGCTTGACTCAGCGGGTGACACAACACCGGTGAGCAGATCACAACTTATTTTCCTCAGCCGGCAGATACGAAGGAACTCTTCTTTTTTTTTTTGAGCTGTTGCCTCACCATCTTTGCCGAGCTGTTGCCTCACCATCTTCCTGGTTTGCGCCGGGCAATATTCTGCTGATTTTGCAGTAGAGGGAGGAATTTTGGCAAAGCCGAGGAGAGAATACATGAGCGTCGAGGGAGGGAAGGCTTCCTGGTTTTCTTTTTTTGTAACCTGGCAATGCCTGTAAACATTTGTGTAAGCCGCTCCATTCATTCCTTCCTGATGAGGAAAGTGCTAATAAGAATGTTGTCATTTTCAAGGCGTGTTTCTTTCTGCCTTTGTTGCCACAGAAGAAGTTAGGGCGTGCGCGTGCGAATGACACCGGCAAAAGCAAAGGGCCAGCGACTGGTTAGGGTCCCGTCAACTAAACAATGTCGGTTGGCGGGCCCCAGGGAAAGAGCCTTCTCTGTGGCGGCCCCGACTCTCTGGAACCAGCTCCCCCCAGAGATTAGAACTGCCCCTACTCTCCTTGCCTTTCGTAAGCTCCTTAAAACCCACCTTTGTCGTCAGGCATGGGGGAACTGAGACGTCTCCCCCGGGCATATACAATTTATGCATGGTATGTTTGTTTAGTAAATGGGTTTTTTTTTAATATTTTAAATTATAATTTAGATTTGTCATGAATTGTTTTGTTTTGCTGTGAGCCGCCCCGAGTCTGCGGAGAGGGGCGGCATACAAATCTAAATAATAAATAAAATAAATAAATAAATAAATAAAGGGCCACGCAACTTAACTCCTACCAATGCACCCTCTGAGGACGTCGCGGGTGCGCGGGCTCCCGACAGGCGTGTTGGTGCGAGATTCGGCTTCTGCACATGAGCATGAAGCGAAATCTCACACAAGGACGTGTGAGGGAGTGAGATTTCGGCAATTTTTGCCGATATTTTTGCTTCCGCGCATGCGCAGGAGCAAAAAATTGGTGAAGATCGCTGAAATCTCGCTCATGCGATCATTCTTACACAAGATTCCGATTGCTGCGCATACGCATCCCAGATTTTCCTACCGGGACGGAGCAACTGACCGCAGCGGCTGTTGCCCACCATGGGACACTGGGATTCCCAATTTCATACAGAAGGTGGTTTGCCTCATTTTACAACCTTTCTTATCACGATTGTTAAGTGAATCTGGCTTCCTCATTGACTTTATTTTATTTTATTCATTCGATTTTTATGCCGGCCTTCTCCTTAGACTCAGGGCGGCGTACAACATGTTAGCAATAGCCCTTTTTAACAGAGCCAGCCTATGGCCCCCACAATCCGGGTCCTCATTTTACCCACCTCGGAAGGATGGAAGGCTGAGTCAACCTTGAGCCGGTGATGAGATTTGAACCGCTGACCTACAGATCAACAGTCAGCTTCAGTGGCCGGCAGTACAGCACTCTACCTGCTGCGCCACCCCGGCTCTATTGAAGCATGCCGGCTGGGGGATTCTGGGAGTTGAAGTCAGAAGGATGCAAAAGGTAAAATCACATTACCCTGGACACAGCAACTGACATAAATACATGCCTGTCACGAAGCATCTGAATTGTGATCACGGGATCCTGCAGATGCTGCAATGACCATAACTGAAAAATTGTCATAAGTCACTTTTTTTCAAGGCCGTTTTAACTTCGAATGTTCCCTAACTGAGGGGACATTTGAGTTCCCTTTGAGGACTACTTGTATGTGGCCTGTAATGATCTATATTGCCACTAGAGGGCAGCAAAAAGTAAGTCACTTCTGTTATTCTTTGCTGCCCTCCAGTGGCCATATAGAGCTTTGCGGGCTCTATGGAAGAATGAATTGTTTATCCAACTAATCCAGCAGCTTTTTCTGAGGAAATTGGTCTGTGGGATAATTCCATCACCTTTATGACCTGGAAGTATGAGGCCCAGAGAAAAATATGTAGTTGTGGCTGCCAAATCTTCTCCAAAGTTTTTCCTCGGGGTACGCTACAGAAAAGGAACACGGCTAGGTCAGGTTACTTGTGTTTTCTTTAATTTCAATGTAAGTGACATTGAATTGAGGTTTGGGATCTGGTTCTTCCAACTTTTAAAAATGGAGCCATCAGCCAAGAATCTAGTACAGTATATATATAAGTCTCAAAATTCTCCAAATGGCATGTTTCAAGATATCCGGACTTCAACTCCCAGAATCCCCCAGCTAGCATGTTTCAGGATGTGTGGACTTCAACTCCCAGAATCCCTCAGCTGGCATGCTTCAAGATATTGACTTCAACTCCCAGAATCCCCCAGCCATCATGCTTCAAGATGTGTAGACTTCAACTCCCAGAATCCCCCAGCCGGTATGCTTCAAGATATCTGGACTTCAACTCCCAGAATTCCCCAGCCAAGCATGGCTGGCAGGAGAATTCTGGGAGTTGAAATTCGCCCCTTTTCAAGTAGCCATGTTTTGCTCAAACTGGGCAGGGATGGATGCCCCAGTGATAGACGGAGGGTCCCAGTTGCATGACCAACGTTGTCGTTTGCTTGTGTGTTTTCTTGACAATGAAGAAATCCTGCGGTCGGCACCAGGAAGTGACACTTGTCTGGACAGAGAAGCTGGTAGCAAGGAGAAGCCTTTGAACTTCCTCCGCAGACGCCATGGGTCTTAGGGGCAGGCCCTTTAGTGGGAAAACAACTTGAATCCAAGTGGGATGGGCAGGCAGGTGAGTGCGGAGGGTCTGTCTGCCTGTCTGTCCGTCCGTCCATCCATCCATCCATCCACCTATCTATCACTTTATCTCTTTTTCTCTCCCATCTATATCATCCATCCATCCATCATCTTTCTTTTATCTATTCTAATATCTATCTATCCATCCATCCATCCATCCATCTATCTTTTTCTATTATCTTCCCTCAGATTCAAAGCTATTCCTCAATCTTCTGAAGCATTCCTATATCTCTATCAGTACTCAGGGTGTGTTTTTTTTTAAAAAAAGACAAATTTAGGACTTTCTCTTTAAAGACATTAACAAAGTTGAGGATCCGGTGATAAAAAGAAAGGCCTATATAAGTCTTTGATAAAACTTCCAGGGAAGGGGGGGGGGAGAGATTTTACTTCATGAAGATTTGCTGGAAGTAGTGACTTAAACTTAATGGATTTTCCCATGCTTGATATATGAAATTGAAAGAAAGGTTAACCCAACATTTGAAAATGTAATTTTTAAAAATGGCTGTCTGTCTATCTATCTATTTATCTATCTATCTATCTCTATATCTATCTATCTATCTATCTATATATATATATATAGATATAGATATATATATATATATATACACACACACATATATATATATATATATATATATTTCTGCTATCTCTGTCTATCATCTATTCTGTTTATCATCTAATCTATCTATCTTCTCTATCTATCTAACTATCTATCTAATCCATCCATCCATCCATCCTTTTTTCTATCTATCTATCTATACATACATACATCCTTCTCTCTCTCTCTCCTTTATCCCTCTGGGGGGGGCAGGCAGAGGAGGAGGAGGGAAGAAGAATCCCCCCACCCCGGAGAGAAGCCTGCAGCCCTGCTCTCCTTAGCATCCCCCCCTCCCGCCCTGAGAAAAGCCTCCGAGCCCAGCTTCGCCTCCTCTCTCTCTCCCTCTTTTGCAAGCCCAACGAAGGGGAGGCGTGGTGTGGCCAAGGCGGGGTGGCGCGTCTCGCTTCCCGGGGAAGTGCGAGTCGGCGGAGCGATCGGGCCGGAGGGGAGGAGGACGAGCAGCCTCGGAGGAGGAGAACCCGGGAGGAGCATGAAAGCCAACGGCCGGCCAAGGCGATGGCCAGAGAGCCGCTTGACCGCTTAACCTCCGGGCCGGGCTAAGCGGACTTCCCGGGGCCGAATGCGGCTCTGGAGCATCCAGGATGAGCAGCGGCGGCGGTACTACCGGGAGCAGCGGCGGCAGCGGCGAAGTGGTTTGCTCCGGCTGGCTCCGCAAATCGCCTCCGGAGAAGAAGTTGAGGAGATACGTAAGTCTGGGGATTTGGGGGCGGTGGGTGGGCGAGGATGGAGGGGGGGAGGTTCCACTAGGAGCGGGAGGGAAGAAGGATGGAGGGGGGTCAGATCTAGGGAAGCCCCCCGCCCGCTTTCTCTCGCCTCCCCCCCCCCGATTGCCTAGATCTGACCCCCCCCCATCATCCCTTTTAGGCTTCTTCCCCATTTATTCTTAACCCCGACCCCCGAAGTCCAGGCCGGCCAAAGGAGGGGGAGGGAAGCCCAGCCGGACCCTCCCCCGGTTCCCCCGAGGAGCCGCCTCCCTCCAGGCCAGGGGGGGTTGGGGGGAGGCGGGAGAGCAGGTGCATCCCCCTCCCCGCGCTTCCATGGACAGGGGGACTCGGCTTGCAAGGAGAGCAGAGGGCTGGGGGGGCTCGCTCTCCGGGCAAACGGGCGGCGGATAGGACGGACCCCCTCCCCCGCCCTTTCCCGGCTCAGGCGCTGCAGGGTGGAGCTGCTGGAGGCCGCGGGAGGGGGGGCATTGGGGAGAGGAGCGCCGCCGCCGCGTCCTGGGCGGAGCGGGGCTCTCTGGCCGTTCCCGGGGGAGCGTTGAGGGGGGGGGAGCCGGGCCGGCTGCTGCTGCTGCTGCTACAGGTGGTGGCGGCGGCGGCGGCGGCAACGGCGGCGTTGTTTGGGTTGGAAGGGGGCTTGGCTTGGCTTTGAGGCAGAGCGCCCCCTAGCGGCGCCGGTGAGAAACGCGGATGTTCGCCTCCCCCCCTCCCCCCCCACCACCACTCCAAGGCCGCCTTGCGGGAACCCGGGATCGCGTTCCCACGACCGAGAGTTGGATCGCGTTCCCAGGATCCCGAGCTGGAGCGAGTTCCCCGGGTCTCGACTTGACTCGCGTTCCCACGACCTGGATCGCTTTCGCACGAGCGCGACCTTGGATCGAGGTCCCTGCATCGCGTGACCTGAATTGGGTTCCCAGGATCGCGAGCTGGATCGGGTTCCCAGGAAGTCGACTTGGATTGCGTTCCCACGACCGGGACCTGGTTCGGGTTTCACAGGATCGCGAGCTGGATCGGGTTCCCAGGAAGTCGACTTAGATCGCGTTCCCACGACCGCAACAGGGTGCGGGTTCCCAGGATCTCGAGCTGGGTTGGGGTTCCGACGACCGCGACCTGGATCGGGTTCATAGGATCGCGACCTGAATCAGGTTCCCAGGATCTCGAACTGGATCGAGTTCCCAGGATTTCGCATTCTCACGACCGTGACCTGGATCGCGTTCCCAAGAACTCGAGCTGGATCGAGTTCCCAAGATCTCGACTTGGATCGCGTTCTCACGACCTGGGTCGCGTTTCCAGGATCGCGGTCTGGATCGCTTTCCCACAACCGCGATCTGGGTCAGGTTTACAGGATCTCGACTTGGATCGCTTTCCCAAGATTTCGACCTGAACCGGGTTCCCACGACCGCGCGGGTCTTCCGGGCTGGAGCCGCGCCGCCGCCTGCGCGCTCCGGGCCGGGTCGAGCCGAGCTGGGCGCTGCCGCCGCCCGCATCGGATGGCTGGGCGGAGCGCGCGGGGCTGGAGCGGCTCCCCTGGGCGGGCGGGCGCGCCGTGCACCTGCCTCGAGGCGGGACGCGCGTCGGAGCCGCCGCCTGATTGCTGGCGCTTTCGCTCCCCGCCGGGTTGGCGGGCGGGCGGCTGAAGTTCTTGTTTAACCGCCGCGGAGTTGGCTTGGCCAGGGTGGAAGAGGCCGCGCCTGGCTGGGCGGCGTTGGGCAGGCTCCCACGCAGAGGGCAACAGCGCTCGGACTTGGACGCCGCTTCCTAAGGGCTTTTGCTGCCCCCTTGCCCCCCCCCAACACACACACACACACACACTGTGGGTCCTCATTTGACCCCCCTGGGAAGGATAGAAGGCTGAGTTGACCTTGAGCAGGTCAGGGAGTAGGGAGTTACTGCATTCTAACCACTGTGCCATCTTCCTCCCTCCCTCCCTCCCTCCCACCCTTCCTTCCTTCACTTGCTTCATTAGTCCATTATCCATACTTACTTACTTACTTCCATCCATCCATCCTCCCTCCCTTTCATCCTCCTTTCCTTCCTTTTATCCTTCCCTCCCTCCCTCCCTTTGTTTCATTAGTCCATTTTCCTTCCTTCCTTCCTTCCTTCCTTCCTTCCATCCTCTCTCCCTCCCTTTCATCCTTCCTTCCTTTTATCCTTCCCTGTTCCTCCCTCCCTTCTTCCCTCCCTCCCTCCTTTCTTTGCTTCATTAGTCCATTTTCCTTCTTTCCATCCATCCTTCCTTTCTCCCTCCATTTACCTTCCTTCCTTCCTCCCTCCATTTTCATTCCTTTGTTTCTTCCTCCTTTTCCTCCTTTCCTTGGTTTCTTCCTTCATTTTCTTTCTTTCCTTCCTTTTATCCTTTCCCCTTCCTTCCTTCCTCCCTCCCTCCCTCCATTTTCCTTCCTTCCTTCCTCCTTTTCCTTCTTTCCTTGGTTTCTTCATTCATTTTCTTTCTTTCCTTCCTTTTATCCTTTCCCCTTCCTTCCTTCCTTCCTCTCTCCATTTTCCTTCCTTCCTTCCTTCCTCCTTTTCCTTCTTTCCTTGGTTTCTTCATTCATTTTCTTTCTTTCCTTCCTTTTATCCTTTCCCCTTCCTTCCTTCCTCTCTCCATTTTCCTTCATTTCTTCCTCCTTTTCCTTCTTTCCTTGGTTTCTTCATTCATTTTCTTTCTCTTTCCTTCCTTCCTTCCTTCCCAATAGCCCTTACATTTATATACTGCTTCAAGGAGTTTTACAGCCCTCTCTAAGCAGTTTGCAGAATCAGCTTCTTGCCCCCAACAATCTAGGTCCTCATTTGACCCACCTGGGAAGGATGGAATGACTAGAAGACCTCAAAGGTCCCTTTTGACTCTATTATTCGGCTATTCTGCAAGGAAAGGTTTTGCCCTTTTGGATAGGTGGCTGTGATCGGAACCCCTTTGGCCTCCATCCGGTTCCCACCTCCGTTGCCGTAACTCATAAAATGAAATCCATAAAATTCCATATAAATTTGCCATCGGCTCAAAAAAGGGAGTGATAAAAAATGACATCTCTTTGGAGTTGAGCCCAGAAACGAAACCTTGTGGTTTTGACAAGAGAGAAGTGATTTCTCATGACGGGGAATTGTTATATTTTCAGTCCCGTCTACAACTCTGGCATTTCCTGGTGGTCTCCGCTCCTTTCTGTTGAGGGGACATACCTTCTCTTTCAGCGTGGCATCAGCTGGACCCTGTTCCCAGTTCAACTCCCCCCCACATACATCCCCAGAGAATGCATGTCAGTGGGAATTTGTCCAGGAATATATATATAAAGTATATATATATATTTATATATATTTAATTTGTAAATTCAGCAAAAACATGTGATACATACAGAATATATTTTGTCGGCTATGACTGAATTAACTGCCTTGGAAATGGCCCTGGGTTGTACCACATGATTCTTGACAAATGTCTCTTTTTCTTTTATGTGCACAATCTGTGTGTCCGTCCAATCACACTTGGCCAAGAAAGAATTCTATTTTATTCTAAATATACCAGGGTGATTCAACAAAAAAAACATGTAACCTTTCCCTGGTACAGAGCTGAAGGGAAGGATACTGTAGCCTAGAGGTTAATAGAAACATAGAAACATATAAGTCTGACTGCAGAAAAAGACCTCATGGTCCATCTAGTCTGCCCTTATACTATTTTCTGTATTTTATCTTAGGATGGATCTATGTTTATCCCAGGCATGTTTAAATTCAGTTACTGTGGATTTATCTACCACGTCTGCTGGAAGTTTGTTCCAAGGATCTACTACTCTTTCAGTAAAATAATATTTTCTCATGTTGCTTTTGATCTTTCCCCCAACTAACTTCAGATTGTGTCCCCTTGTTCTTGTGTTCACTTTCCTATTAAAAACACTTCCCTCCTGGACCTTATTTAACCCTTTAACATATTTAAATGTTTCGATCATGTCCCCCATTTCCCTTCTGTCCTCTATATAGTCTGGACTGGAGGACAGAAGGAAAAGAGGGGACATGATCGAAACATACTGTGCCTTACAAGGCAAAGGTTGCAAGTTCAAGTCCCAGTGAGGGTGTGGCTAGCTGATGAGGCCAGAACGAGGCCGAAATCGATCTATCCTAGTCTCCCTTGGTTTTCAAATTCAGCAAAAACATGTCACATATATATATATAGGTTTTCATGGATTTTCTCGGGTATATGTATGTAGATTGTTCAGAGTTCGGGTTTTACCCCGTGTAATGCATAGATACTCAAAATATTACATGGGGTAAAACCCGAACTGAGAACAATATATATATGTGCATGCTGTCCTTCTCAAGGCGACTCAGGTAGTCCTCGACTTACAACCATTCACTTAGAAGTTACAATGTGTTTTGTGACCATTTTCACACTTATAACCGATGTAGAAGCCCAAGCGTCATATGATCAAACTTCAGACATTTGGCAAATTGACTCATGACTGTTGCAATTCTGGGAATTAACAGAGTTGGAAGGGACCTTGGAGGTCTTCTAGTCCAACCCCCGGCTTAGGCAGGTGACCGTACACTACTTCAGACAGGTGGTTATCCAACATCTTCTTAAAAACTTCCAGTGTTGGAGCATTCACAACGTCTGGAGGCAAGCTGTTCCACGGATTAACTGTTCTAACTGTCAGGAAATGTCTCCTTGGTTCTAAGTTGCTTCTGTCCTTGTTTAGTTTCCACCCATTGCTTCTTGTCCTACCCTCAGGTGCTTTGGAGAATAGGTTGACTCCTTCTTCTTTGTGTCAACCCTTGAGATATTGGAAGACTGCTATCATTCATTCATTCATTCATTTATTCATTCATTCATTCATTCATTCATTCATTTATTGGATTTATATGCCGTCCCTCTCCGGAGATTCGGAGCGGCTAACAGCAATAATAAAACAGTGTACAATAGTAATCTAATACTAAAAACGATTAAAAACCCATTAATATAAAAACCAGACATACATACATACATACCATGCATAGAATTGTAAAGGCCTAGGGGGAAAGAGGATCTCAATTCCCCCATGCCTGACGGCAGAGGTGGGTCTTAAGTAGCTTACGAAAGGCAAGGAGGGTGGGGGTAACTCTAATCTTTGGGGGGAGTTGGTTCCAGAGGGCCGGGGCCACCACAGAGAAGTCTCTTCCCCTGGGTCCCGCCAGGCAACATTGTTTGGTTGACGGGACCCGGAGAAGACCCACTCTGTGGGACCTAACTGGTCGCTGGGATTCGTGCCGCAGAAGGCGGTCCCTGAGATAATCTTGTCCGGTGCCATGAACGGCTTTAAAGGTCATAACCAACACTTTGAATTGTGATCGGAAACTGATCGGCAACCAATGTCTCCCCTGGTCCTTCTTTTCACCAAACCAGACATACGCAGCAAGCGAAATAATAAATTCAGAACTAATTTCACACGAATAACCTTCCCGTGCAGGTCTATTCACACAATTGCAGTCAAAAGGAAGGTGGACAGACTTTTGCAGCGTCAATGAGGTATCGTGAATCAGCAAAACTCTTTGACTCTGGCACATTCTGGCCACATTCTCCTGCCAGGAGGTGATGGATGTGGCTTGGCCACAATTAGTCAGAACGCATCGATGTCGGGAACTGTTCCTAATAGCTAGCGCAGTGTTTCCCAGCCTTGGCAACTTGAAGATATCTGGACTTCAACTCCCAGAATTCCCCAGCCAAGGTTGAGAAACACTGTTATAGAGGAGATACTCATAGTAAAATATATCTAAGGAAGAATAGAAGAGAAGATATAGGAATAAAACATATTTATTTGTTTATTTATTTATTAGATTTGTATGCCGCCCCTCTCCGCAGACTCGGGGCGGCTAACAACGGCAATAAACAGCATGTAACAAATCTAATGTTTAAAATAATTTAAAAACCCTTATTAAAACCAAACATACACACACACAAACATACCATGCATAAATTGTATAGGCTTAGGGGGAAAAGGGTAGTTCAGTTCCCCCATGCCTGACGACAGAGGTGGGTTTTGAGGAGCTTACGAAAGGCAAGGAGGGTGGAGGCAATTCTGATCTCCAGGGAGAGCTGGTTCCAGAGGGTCAGGGCCACCACAGAGAAGGCTTTTCTCCTGGGTCCCACCAGACGACGTTGTTTAGTTGACGGGACCCGGAGGAAACCGACTCTGTGGGACCTAACCGGTCGCTGGGATTCGTGCGGCAGAAGGCGGTCCTGGAGGTATTCTGGTCCGATGCCATGAAGGGCTTTATAGGTCATAACCAACACTTTGAATTGTGACCGGAAACTGATCGGCAACCAATGCAGACTGCGGAGTGTTGGTGTAACATGGGCATATTTAGGAAAGCCCATGATTGCCCTCGCAGCTGCATTCTGCACAATCTGAAGTTTCCGAACACTTTTCAAAGGTCGCCCCATGTAGAGAGGGTTACAGTAGTCGAGCCTCGAGGTGATGAAAGAATAGAAGAAGAGATATAGGAATAGAAGAAGGGGGATAAAACCTTCTTCAGATATATTAGTGATAGGAAGAAGAAAAACTGCAGCATCACAAAGCTTAGTACCGGGAATAATACATGCATTAATGGGAATAAGGAGATCGCTGACCATTTCAATAGCTACTTCTGTTCAGTTTTCTCAAAGGACACCTTACAAAATAATACTATAGAGGGATATAGCATTGCTTCCAGCTGTACGGATTCAGCTCCAGTGATCTTAGAAGCCGATGTCTTAGAAGAACTTGAAAGATTAAAGATAAATAAGGCAATGGGTCCAGATGGCATCCATCCCAGAGTTCTTAAAGAACTCAGATCTGTCATTGCTACCCCCCTGACTGATTTGTTTAACCAATCCCTGTTAACAGGAGATGTTCCTGAGGATTGGAGAATGGCCAGTGTTGTGCCTATCCACAAGAAGGGCAGTAGAGAAGAAGCTGGAAACTACAGGCCAGTTAGCTTGACATCAGTTGTAGTTAAAATGATGGAGACTCTACTCAAAAAGAGGATAAATCAGCATCTAAAAAACAATAACTTATTGGACCCAAATCAGCATGGCTTTACTGAAGGCAAATCGTGTCAGACTAATCTCATTGAGTTCTTTGACTATGTCACAAAGGTGTTGGATCAAGGTGGTGCCGTGGATATTGCCTATCTGGACTTCAGCAAAGCCTTTGATACGGTTCCACATAAAGAGCTGATAGATAAATTAGTGAAGATTGGACTTAATCCCTGGATAGTTCAGTGGATTTCAAGCTGGCTGAAGCATAGACATCAGAGAGTTATTGTTAATGGCGAGTATTCTGAGCAGAGACAGGTTACAAGCGGTGTGCCACAAGGGTCTGTTCTGGGTCCTATTCTTTTTAATATGTTTGTGAGTAACATAGGGGAAGGTTTGGTAGGGAAGGTTTGCCTATTTGCCGATGACTCTAAAGTGTGCAATAGGGTTGATATTCCTGGAGGGGTCTGTAATATGGTAAATGATTTAGCGTTACTAGATAAATGGTCAAAGCAATGGAAACTGCAGTTTAATGTTTCCAAATGTAAAATAATGCACTTGGGGAAAAGGAATCCTAAATCTGAGTATTGCATTGGCAATTCTGTGTTAGCAAAAACTTCAGAAGAGAAGGATTTAGGGGTAGTGATTTCTGACAGTCTCAAAATGGGTGAGCAGTGTGGTCGGGCGGTAGGAAAGGCAAGTAGGATGCTTGGCTGCATAGCTAGAGGTATAACAAGCAGGAAGAGGGAGATTGTGATCCCCTTATATAGAGCGCTGGTGAGACCACATTTGGAGTACTGTGTTCAGTTCTGGAGACCTCACCTACAAAAAGATATTGACAAAATTGAACGGGTCCAAAGACGGGCTACAAGAATGGTGGAAGGTCTGAAGTATAAAACGTATCAGGAAAGACTTAATGAACTCAATCTGTATAGTCTGGAAGACAGAAGGAAAAGGGGGGACATGATCGAAACATTTAAATATGTTAAAGGGTTAAATAGGGTTCAGGAGGGAAGTGTTTTTAACAGGAAAGTGAACACAAGAACAAGGGGACACAATCTGAAGTTAGTTGGGGGAAAGATCAAAGGCAACATGAGAAAGTATTATTTTACTGAAAGAGTAGTAGATCCTTGGAACAAACTTCCAGCAGACGTGGTTGGTAAATCCACAGTAACCGGATTTAAACATGCCTGGGATAAACATATATCCATTGTAAGATAAAATACAGGAAATAGTAAAAGGGCAGACTAGATGGACCATGGGGTCTTTTTCTGCCGTCAGTCTTCTATGTTTCTATGTTTCTATGTGTAGGAGATATAGGAGAGCAATAGGACAGGGGACGGAATGTACTCTAGTGCACTTGTAGTCACCCCTTACTGACCTCTTAGGAATCTGGATAGGTCAACCATGGATAATCTAAGGTTAAAGTGCTGGGGATGACACTATGGAGTCCGGTAATGAGTTCCACGCTTCGACAACTCGATTAATAAAGTTGTATTTTTTACAGTCAAGTTTGGAGCGGTTAATATTAAGCTTATATCTGTTGTGTGCTCTTGTGTTGTTGTGGTTGAAGCTGAGGTAGTCTTTGACAGGCAGGACGTTGCAGCATATGATCTTGTGGGCAATACTTAGATCATGTTTGAGGCGTCTTAGGTTAAAGTTTTTGGGGTTTGGGGAAGAAACCCCGGAGTCGGGTAGTACATTCCAAGCAATGATCACTTTATTGCTGAAGTCGTATTTTCTACTGTATTTTATTAAACGGGTCGCAGTCATCCACAACGAAGAGTTGAAAACAGTCAGTTGGTGATCTACTTAATATGGACACCTGTTGTATCTTGCTTGTAGCTCTAGCAGATCCAGCAGAATCCTTGTCACACTTACCCACTGACACACTTAACTCTTCCCCAGTCTGTTTACGTTTTGTTAAGTGGGTCACCGTGGAGCTAAATGTGCTGTTTTAAAAACTACGAGAGCTTTGGAGAAGTTTTGATTCTGATGGATTTCAGGGCGTAAGCGTGCAGGCAGTCGCGTAAAATTGCATGAGGTTGCAAATGTTTGCAAAGAGCCTCATCCTTCAGTTATGTGGATTTCCACACCCAAGATTCCCAGCGGTGGGATTTGAAATCTTCCAAACATCGGAGGGACCGTGTAGGGAAGGACGGGCTAATGTTATCTCAAGAATGCAAGAATGTAAGTCTTTATTTAGAGTGCATTTTTCAAGCTTGGCAAGACAAATTAGTTGCTGAGACGGGGTTATAGAATGGAATGGAATGGAATTAGAATAGAATAGAATAGAATAGTTTATTAGATTTGTATGCCGCCCCTCTCCGAAGACTCGGGGCGGCTCAGAGCATAGCAGTAATACAATACATTACAAATCTAACAATAAAAAATTAGATCCATTAAAAGACATTAATAACATAATAAAACCCCTAGATATGCAGTCACACACATTCAACCTAATCTATCATGCAGTAAGGCCAAAAATATAATAAAAAGGGGGAAAGATGGTAATTATCCCCACGCCTGGCGACAAAAGTGGGTCTTAGGCATTTATTTATTTATTTATTTATTACTTAGATTTGTATGCCGCCCCTCTCCGAGGACTCGGGGCGGCTCACAACACGCATGTTACGGAAGGCGAGGAGGGTGGGGGCTATTTGAATCTCTGGAGGGAGTTGATATCAGAGGGCCGGGGCCACCACAGAGAAGGCTCTTCCCCTGGGTGCCGCCAGCCGACATTGTTTGGTCGATAGGACCCGGAGAAGGCCAACTCTGTGGGACCTAATGGGCTGCTGGGATTCGTGCGGCAGGAGGCGGTCTCGGAGATATTCTGGTCCGATGCCAGAATAGAATAGAATAGAATAGAAAATATGGAATGGGAGAGTATAGGGAGTAAAGTATAGAGTAGAATAGAATAGGGGAGGAGAAGAGAAGAGGAAATGGAAGAGGAGGAGGAGGAAGAAGAAGAAGAGGAGGAGGAGGAAGAAGAAATTTCCCAGGAAATTTGAGAGCGGCACGAAGGCCCGGCCATTCCCCCTGGGTTTCTCTCTCTGGCGCAGTGTATGGGAGGCAGCCTCGCGCCGGGTGTATGGGAGGCGCATGCAGCTCCTCGCTGCCTCAGAGTCCCTCTCTTTCTTTCTTTTTAAGCCATAAAGTTTTGGATTTTTTTGATTCCCCTCCCCTCACCTTCTTCCTTCACCAGCGACTGTCCTCCTCTTCTTCCTCCTCCTCCTCCCACCCAAATTCCGAGCTTTTATTTCTTTCCTAATTGGTTTGCACACATTATTTTCCTTTTACATTGATTCCTATGGGAAAAATTGCTTCTTTTTACAAACTTTTCTACTTAAGAACCTGGTCAGGGAACGAATTAAGTTCTTAAGTAGAGGGACCACTGTATATTTTTAACAGAAGAAGGAGAAAGACAATATTTTATAGCGCCTCCCGTCCCTGGTGGTTACCTTTCCCTGGGTGTTGAAACAGCACAGCTGACGGTTGTGTAAATATTTTGCCAAAGATGGATTTATAGGGAGGCGTGGTGGGCCTTTCTTTTCGACACCCACTCAAAATTAAAAGTGTCATAGATTTGCGTGAGTGAGCTTTCTCGAAGGAGCAGCCCCCATGGCCGAGTCTGTTTTTCAAGAGATGGTTGAGCGAGTGAGATCACAATATTTAAATTTCCCTGATGATATTTTTTCCCACTGCTTAACTTAGCAGCTTAACGTATTAGTAGCCTGTTTGCAGAGACCTATTAGTAAATATTTTGGCGAAAGACAGGAAGGAGTGACCATTGTCCTCACTTGTGCAGGTCACAACCTTTGGAGCGTGTGGTGTATTTTTATTTTACCCAGCCGTTATTACTATATAAGTAACTCAAGGGGGCAAATATATTAGTCCTCGGTTTAGGACAGTTCATTTAGTGACTGTTCCCAGTTCCAATGGGATAGGAAAAAGTGACTTAGAAACACAGAAACATAGAAGACTGACGGCAGAAAAAGACCCCATGGTCCATCTGGTCTGCCCTTATACTATTTCCTGTATTTTATCTTACAATGGATATATGTTTATCCCAGGCATGTTTAAATTCAGTGACTGTGGATTTAACAACCACGTCAGCTGGAAGTTTGTTCCAAGTTTGTTCCACTTATGACCGTTTTTCGTATGGATGACTGTTGTAGCATCATCACGATTATATGATCAAAATTCAGATGCAGGCGGCTGACCCATACTTACGACAGGTTGCAGTGTCCTGGGGTCATGGGATCACATTTTGTGAACTTTTATCAAGTGAAATCCAGGGGCGAAATCCAGGCTCAATTAATAACATAGAAACATAGAAGTCAGAACTGATGAAGCTTCCTGGGTGAGAAGTGAAACATAGAAACATAGAAGATCGACGGCAGAAAAAGACCTCAAGGTCCATCTGGTCTGCCCTTATACTATTTCCTGTATTTTATCATACAATGGATATATGTTTATCCCAGGCATGTTTAAATTCAGTTACTGTGGATTTACCAACCACGTCTGCTGGAAATTTGTTCCAAGCATCTACTACTCTTTCGGTAAAATAATATTTTCTCATGTTGCTTTTGATCTTTCCCCCAACTAACTTCAGATTGTGCCCCCTTGTTCTTGTGTTCACTTTCCTATTAAAAACACTTCCCTCCTGAACCTTATTTAACCCTTTAACATATTTAAATGTTTCGATCATGTCCCCCCTTTTCCTTCTGTCCTCCAGACTATACAGATTGAGTTCATGAAGTCTTGCCCTAGCTTAACAACTTCAGTAATCCACTTAACAACAGTGGCAAAGAAAAGTCATAAAATGGGGTAAAGCTCGGAAGCTTCACTTAACGACAGAAATGGAGGGCTCCACTGATGTGGTCACAAGTCGAGGACCCCTCCATACAAGTTTAATGTTCGACTCACAGCTGGTTACTTAAATGACCGTTCAGACCTATGACGGACTCAGAAGGTTTGAGTGAATTTTAAAAATAACACAGACAGGATATAAAATAAAACAAATATTTTAAAAAGTGGGACATCGCCCCGATTCAAAGTTCCAATGTCTCTCCTGCCTCCAGGCAGGGGTTCCTATTTATTTATTTTTATTTATTATTTATTTATGTATTGGTCAAACAATTATAGGGTGGTAATTTGTACAAATAAAACATTAGATAAGTAATGATAAAAAGTAACAAAAGAAGACAATAGGACAGGGACGGTAGGCACAGTGGTGCGCTTATGCACGCCCCTTACAGACCTCTTAGAAAGGGGGAGAGGTCAATTGTAGATAGTCTAAGGTTAAAAGTTTTGGGGTTAGGAGTAGAAACCACAGAGTCAGGTAGCGTATCCCAGGCGTTGATCACTCTATTGCTGAAGTCGTACTTTTTGCAGTCTAGTTTGGAGCGCTGGTTATGACCTATAAAGCCCTTCATGGCATCGGACCAGAATATCTCCGGGACCGCCTTCTGCCGCACGAATCCCAGCAACTGGTTAGGTCCCACAGAGTTGGCCTTCTCTGGGTCCCGTCGACTAAGCAATGTCATTTGGCGGGACCCAGGAGAAGAGCCTTCTCTGTGGTGGCCCCGACCCTCTGGAACCAGCTCCCCCCAGATATCAGAGTTGCCCCCACCCTCCTTGCCTTTTGCAAGCTCCTTAAAACCCACATCTGTCGTCAGGCATGGGGGAATTGAAATTTCCCTTTCCCCTAGGCTTATAGAATTTATACATGGTATGCTTGTATGTATGAGTGGTTCTTTAAATTGGGGGTTTTTAGATTATTTTTAATATTAGATTTGTTTACATTGTCTTTTTATATTGTTGTTAGCCGCCCCGAGTCTTCGGAGAGGGGCGGCATACAAATCTAATAAATACAAATACAAATGCTTGACATTTAGCTGAAATCTATTTCGTGCTTGTGTGTTGTTGCGGTTGAAGGTGAAGTAGTCGCTAACAGGTAGGCCCTTTTGGCGTATGATTTTATGAACTATAGTTGAAGGTTAAAGTCTAAGAAAGACATTTCTGAGAAGAAATGTGTGCAAATTTTGTTCGAATTTCTTGTAAAAAATGTTTGTAAAAATTTCTTGAAATTGCAAAGCAGTAATTTACTGCTGCTACCCGTGCATTCTGGGTGAACGGCGGGCCCACACACACATCTGAGCGAGGGGATGCGCGTAGGCAAAAAAATAGCCGAAATCTCACGCACGCATCCTCTCGTGAGATTTTGCTTCCTAAAGTTAAAGTTAAAGTTAAACACGATTTTAGTATTGCCCACAAGATCATATGCTGCAATGTCCTACCGGTCAATGACTACTTCAGCTTCAGCCGCAACAACACAAGAGCACGCAACAGATTCAAACTTAATATGAACTGCTCCAAACTTGACTGTAAAAAATATGATTTCAACAATCGACTTATCGAAGCGTGGAACTCATTACCGGACTCAATTGTGTCAACCCCTAACCCCCAACACTTATCCCATAGACTCTCCACGATTGACCTCTCCAGGTTCCTAAGAGGCCAGTAAGGGGTGTGCATAAATGCACTGGTGTGCCTTTCGTCCCCTGTCCAATTGTCTTTCCTTTATCTCACTTATCATATATATTTTCTTCCTTTCATATATCCTCTCCTCTAAGTTCACTTTCACCCTCTTTTACATTATCACATGTCTATTTTTCTTCTGATGTATTTGTGTATTGGACAAATGAATAAATAAATAAATAAAATATATTGATCGTGATTTATCACTTGTTGCTTCAGACCTTCTGCGCCGGAGTCAAATTCCTTGTGTCTCCAATCAGTCCCAGTTTCCAAGGGTCCGAATTTTGATTGTGTGATCATGGGGATGCTCAAACAGTCCTAAGCCTAAAAAACGGTTGTAAGTCACTGTTTTCAGGGTCCTTGTAACTTTTAAACTCTCACTAAATGAAAGGTTGTAACTTCAGGACTATCTGTAATTTGTCCAAGGATTTTACACATTTTTAAGCTCGTTTGGCTGAAAGGACAGGCAATATGTTTCCACGTCGTAAAGTGACAGTAACGGCAACCAGAGAGCAATTTGGATTTTATTCCGTTCCTGATTAAATGCTTCCCGTTTCCCAAAGATACGATTTGCTCCATGTCGTTGAATTTTAATTGCGTGATTAACTCTACACCAGGGTAGACACTGCTGGTATTTGCGGACATCAAAAATAACTATCGTATCGTAACTCTTAATTTATAAGGTCTGCCTTTTCCCCGCTTTTTTTCAGCCTTCAGTAGATGGGTGTCAACAGACTCAAACTCAACCTGGATAAGACGGAGTGTCTGTGGGTTTTGCCTCCCAAGGACATTTCCATCTATCCGTCCATCACCCGGGGGAGGGAATTATTGACCCCCTCAGAGAGGGTCCGCAACTTGGGCGTCCTCCTCGATCCACAGCTCACATTAGAGAACCATCTTTCAGCTGTGGCGAGGGGGGCGTTTGCCCAGGTTCGCCTGGTGCACCAGTTGCGGCCCTATTTGGACCGGGAGTCACTGCTCACAGTCACTCATGCCCACATCACCTCGAGGTTCGACTACTGTAACGCTCTCTACATGGGGCTACCTTTGAAAAGTGTTCGGAAACTTCCGATCATGCAGAATGCAGCTGTGAGAGCAATCATGGGCTTCCCCAGGTATGCCCATGTTACACCAATACTCCGCAGTCTGCATTGGTTGCCAATCAATTTCTGGTCACAATTCAAAGTGTTGGTTATGACCTATAAAGCCCTTCATGGCATTGGACCAGAATATCTCCGAGACCGCCTTCTGCTGCACGAATCCCAGCGACCAATTAGGTCCCACAGAGTTGGCCTTCTCTGGGTCCCGTCGACTAAACAATGTCATTTGGCGGGACCCAGAGGAAGAGCCTTCTCTGTGGTGGCCGTGACCCTTTGGAACCAACTCCCCCCCAGATATCAGAGTTGCCCCCACCCTCCTTGCCTTTCGTAAGCTCCATAAAACCCACCTCTGTCGTCAGGCATGGGGGAATTGAGACTTTCCCTGTATGGTATGCTAGTATGCTAGTATGAATGATTGGTTTCTAAATTGGGGTTTTAAGTTAACTTAAATATTAGATTTGTTTACATTGTATTACTGTTGTTGTGAGCCGCCCCGAGTCTGCGGAGAGGGGCGGCATACAAATCTGATTAATAATAATAATAATAATAATAATAATAATAATAATAATAATAATAGTAATAATAATAATAATAATAATAATCTCATTCTTGGCGTTTATATTTCCCCTAAAAAAAAAATCATGTGGATTTTTTTCTAAAAAATCCCAAAAGTTCCCACTCCCGCAAGAATCACAACTTTTTCAACTCAAGTTTTAAAAAGAATTAAAATTATCTTATACAAAAAGATACGGTTAGAATGAGAGGCGCAGCTGACATTTTCCTACATTCTTGCTTTATTTTTTTAAAAAAAAAATCTTTCAAAACATGTTTCGGAGTGGCTTCTTGGCACAGACTTCGTATTGTGCATCCCAACGGCAGGAAGTCAGCAAGGGGAAAAAAAATACCAGGGTTTGTTTTGCATCCTCTCGTACATTACGCTATAGTTTTATTTTTCAGCTTCTGTCCGCCCTGGTTCCTCCTTCGTACTTCTGTCTAGCGCATGGAGCATCAAATTTGAATTTCCAATTGGATTAATTTTTTTTAAAAAAAAAACACACCAAGAAGCCCGCATTGTTTCACAGGTTAACAGGATGTCAGGGTTAACAGCTGCATTATATCCGCTTATTTTTCCCTCCCTGCCCCTCTCCAGAGCTAAATCCTCCCACTCAAGAGGGCCTAAACTTTGCATCTGGTACAACATCTGGAATGGATGCCCACGCTTCTTGTCAGCCACACCAGTGTTGTTATTAACAGCTTGCAAGCTGGAAAGATGCTTTGACATTACATTGCGAGCCATCGGGAGCGGCTTTTTAAAAAACAGCCGGGATCAAAAATGCACATGGGGCCAAAATACGCATTGAATTGGATGGAAGGAACAAATTCCGTGAAATTCACTAGAGGTAGCTGCTAAAATAGGACGGAATAAGATAGTGTTTCTCACACTTGGCTGCTTGAAGAATGGAATGGAGTGGAGTGGAATAGAATAGAATGGAATGGAATAGAATGGAATAGAGTTCTTTATTGGCCGAGTGTGATTGTCTTTGGTGCATAGGCTCTCAGTGTACATTAAAAAAAATACATTTGTCAAGAATCATGGCATACAAATCTAATAAATAATAATGATAATAATAATGATAATAATAATAATAATAATAATAATAATAATAATATAACACTTAATGATTGTCATAGGGGTCAAATAAGCAATGAGCAATAAGCAATATTAATAAAAATCTTAAGGATACAAGCAAAAAGTTAGAGTCATACTGTCATAAGTGGGAGGAAATGGGTGGTGGGAATGATGAGAAAAAACTAGTAGTAATAGCAGTGCAGACTTAATAAATAGTTTGACAGTGTTGAGGGGATTATTTCTTTAGCAGAGTGATGGTGTTCGGTGAAAAACTGTTCTTGTGTCTAGTTGTCTTGGTGTGCAGGGTTCTGCAGCGACATTTTAGAATAGAATAGAGTAGAATTATTTCTTGGCCAAGTGTGATTGGACACACAAGGAATTTGTCTTGGTGCAGATGCTCTCAGCGTACATAAAAGAAAATATACATTTGTCAACAATCATCTGGTACAACACTTAATGATTGTCATAGGGGTCAAATAAGCAATGAGGAAACAATCAATATTAATAAAAAATCTTAGGATATAAGCAACAAGTTACAGTCATACAGTCAACATGGGAGGAAATGGGTGATAGGAATGATGAGAAAAACTAGTAGAATAGAAGTGCAGATTTAGTAGAAAGTCTGACAGTGTTGAGGGAATTTGGTGCAGATGTTCTCAGTGTACATAAAAAGAAAATATACATTTGTCAAGAATCATGTGGTACAACACATAATGACTATAGGGGTCAAATAAGCAATGAGGAAACACTCAATATTAATAAAAATCTTAAGGATACAAGCAACAAGTTAGAGCCATACCGTCATAAGTGGGAGGAGATGGGTGATGGGAACAATGAGAAAAAATTAGTAGTAGTAGTAGTGGTAGTAGTGCAGACTTAGTAAAATGTTTGACAGTGTTGAGGGGATTATTTGATTAGAAGAGTCCTCGGAGAGGGGCGGCACAAAGTCCAATAAATGGATGGATAGATAGATAGGGAAAGATAGAAAGATAGAGAGAGAGAGAGAGAGAGAGATAAATAGAATAGAATAAGATAGATAGATAGATAGATAGATAGATAGATAGATAGATAGATAGATAGATAGATAGATAGATAGATAGATAGATAACACATCCTAGATCTGAATGACTGAGATATTCTCATTGAATTCTTTGTTCTGTAACTTCCGGCCCCAATTGTGGTCATAAGTGAAGGACAATCCGTCGATCATTCTCCCTCCCGCACTTTGCAGCGTTTTGCAAAGAGTCACGATCAGCAGACAATTATCATTGTCGCCTCTTCCTTTCTCCTTCTCACTCCACCGAGCAGGCGTGAAAATGGCTTTCTCGTCGGGAGGAACAAGTCATAATTTGCTGGGACTAGGGAAGAGGGATGATAGCTTGTCACCCTGAGGCAGATGACCCAGAAAAGCTTGGGGCAGTCGCGTGGAATTCTTGCCCACTCTGCAAACACGATTTTCCCCAGCCAAGGCAATCGGTTTTGGAAACTTGATTTGTGAAGCATAAATTGGCCATTCCAAAGATGCTTTGTTGTAATAGCAAACTGAACACAAGAACAAGGGCCCCCAATTGGAGGTTAGCTGGGGGGAAAGATCAGAAGCAATGTGAGAAAATATTATTTGACTGAAAGAGTAGTAGGTGCTTGAAACAAACTTCCAGCAGAGGTGGTTGGTCAATCCACAGTAACTGAATTTAAACATGCCTGGGATAAACATAGATCCATCCTAAGATAAAATACAGGAAATAGCACAAGGGCAGATCAGAGGGACCATGAGGTCTTTTTCTACCATCAATCTTCTATGTTTCTAAATAAATAAAGCATATGTGCAGGTGGTCATGGGTGCGAATGCTTGGTGCATTCGTGAACTGGTAGGGAGGCTAAGTGAAAACCATTCTTGGACGCAAAGATTATTTGCAATCTTCTGCCTAAGATGCCACCGTCTTCGTTTTAGCTTTTAATTCTATTTATTCTTCTGCCGTTGAGGGAGAGTCGCTTCCCGCACCAAGAAATAATATTCCCTCTGCCCTCCGATCGATAAAGGCATTTGACGGGGGTTACTTGGGGAAAAAGGAGGGAGGCAGAATGACGGTGTTAATTTGCCTGCTGGTTTATTTTTTTTCTATGTACATCTGTGAGCGCCTCCCTGTAAACTTGAGTTTGGCTCCCAAGGGCCTTCCAGAGATTGCCACCGACTTGCAATCTTTGAAGAAGAGAGAAAGAATTAAGAAGAGGTTGAATATTCAAAGGAGGACTCTTCTGTACAATGTCATAAAACCAGTAGTGGGTTTCAATATATGTATGTACTGTATGTATGTATGTATGTATGTGTATATGTATGTGTATATATGTTTTCGTAGATTTTAAAGAAGTATATACACACGATACATAAATATGTATGTATGTATCATATGTATATATATGTATACACCCACAGTGGTACCTCTACCTAAGAACGCCTCTACTTAAGAACTTTTCTAGAGAAGAACCAGGTGTTCAAGATTTTTTTGCCTCTTCTCAAGAACCATTTTCCACTTGCAAACACATGCCTCCAAAACTGTAACCAGAAAAGACGGGGAAAAGCCTCCGTGGGGCCTCTCTAGGAATCTCCTGGGAGGAAACAGGGCCGGAAAAGGTGGGGAGAGGCCTCCGTGGGGCCTCTCTAGGAATCTCCTGGGAGGAAACAGGGCCGGAAAAGGCGGGGAGAGGCCTCCGTGGGGCCTCTCTAGGAATCTCCTGGGAGGAAACAGGGCCGGAAAAGGCAGGGAGAGGCCTCCGTGGGGCCTCTCTAGGAATCTCCTGGGAGGAAACAGGGCCGGAAAAGCGGGATTGTTCCTGTGTTCACTTTCCTATTAAAAACACTTCCCTCCTGATCTTTACTTAATCCTTTAACATATTTCAATGTTTCAATCATGTCTCCCCTTTCCCTTCCGTCCTCCAGACTATACAGATTGAGTTCATGAAGTCTTTCCTGATAAGTCTTTGGACATGTTCAATTTTGTCAATATCTTTTTGTAGGGGAGGCCTCCAGAACTGAACATAGTATTCCAAATATATCAATATCAACACTTGAACAGTGTGCCCCTGGGTATAATTCATTTAAATACAAATATTATTAATAATAATAATAATAATAATAATAATAATAACAACAACAACAACATTTGTTACATTAATCAAACTGATATTATCCTAGTATTATAATGTGGCAGACGTATGTAACACACCTTCCTCCTCCTCCTCCTCCTTCTTTCCCCCAAAACAATCACCCTGTGAGGTAGACTGGGCTGAGGACATTATTATTATTATTATTATTATTATTATTATTATTATTATTATTATTATTATGTCAATACAACACAGCAAACGAGATCACTATACTGGATTTCATATTTTATCACCAGTCGGGTGCTTCCCTAGCACCTAGGACTGCGTGATGTAGCAGCAAATTACATGTGCTGATCCCAGTATAGCGGCCTTTTGCAATTGACAGATGGAGATTTTGTCAATTCCGATGGTTTTCAAATGTCCGCTGAGATCCTTTGGCACTGCGCCCACTGTGCCAAGGACCACTGGGACCACTTTCACTGGCTTATGCCAGAGTCGTTGCAGCTCGATTTTCAGATCTTCGTATTTCACTAATTTCTCTAGCTGCTTCTCCTGTATTCTGCTGTCTCCTGGGATTGCGATGTCGATGATCCATACTTTCTTTTTCTCCACGATCACAATCTCTGGTGTGTTATGCTTCAGAATTCGGTCAGTCTGAAGTCGGAAGTCCCACAGTAGTTTTGCTTGC